>NC_081438.1:0-197500 GCF_949786415.1 Peromyscus eremicus | reverse complement strand
TGAGAGCCAGAAGAGGACACTGGATTCCTTGCAACAGGAGTTACAGACAGTTGTGAGCCTCCATGTAGGTGCTGGGAATCAACCCTGAGTTCTCTGGAAGAGAAGCTGTGCTCTTAACCATTGGGCCATTTCTTCAGTGACCTGGACCAGCAGGTGGTTCTTACGTAACAGGTCCTAAGTGGGGAGGATGGGGATGAGAAAATAAAGAAGATAGGAAAATTGGGACCAGGAGGTCCTTCATAAGCTGGTGGCTCATGCAACCAAGTGTATTAAGAGGTACAGCAGCTTATATAGAGGTTTCAGGGGGGAATGGGACAGTGTCACAGACAGAGCACACAACAGCCTTGGGACTGACAACCATAGCCCCTTTAGGTGGAAAGAGTTGGTTTCTCAGGATCCAGAACCGCAGCTCCCTAAGGCCCTGCCCCTGCCCCTCCCCCCAAGACCATCACTGGGTCTGCTGAGCCTATTCCATGTTTTCCTTCTTGATACTTCAGGTCTCAGGGAAAGCCAGCTGGCCTGGCTCTCAGCACTCTAGCCCCTGTTTGATAAATCTTGATAAGACTCCAAGAAAAATTACCTATACTTTTCCTCTTCTGTCTTTTGAGTTTTGTTTTTGTTTACAGGGAGTAGACTTCTGTTTCCGTTTTTCCACTTACATTGTATATTGTCTCCCACTTACTGAAATCCCCAGTATTTCAAGATAATTTTGTCATATTCTTACTTCTATACATACGGCCTAGACTAGGTTCTTTTACTGGATTTTCACTTTCATTGCATGTTGTTTTGGTTATTGTATTATTTTCATTTTGTTTGTTTTTTGACTATTGCTTACAGATTGTCTTAATTACTATAATTTTACAGTATTTTTGAAAAATAACTATGGGAAGGTAGGTGCTTCTATTGTTTTTAATGTAGTTACTCTTTTTCTTGGCTGTCCTAGAACTTGCTCTGTAGACCAGACTGGCCTTGGAACTCAGAGAGCTGCCTGCCTCTGCCTCCTGAGCACTAGGATTAAAGGTGTGTTCCACTACTGTCCAGCCAGTGTGGTTACTCTTAATACATTCATTCTTCCAGATAACATTTAGTGGGGGTCATCTTTTAAAAATTGACGAATTTGCCGGGCGGTGGTGGCGCACGCCTTTAATCCTAGCACTCGGGAGGCAGAGCCAGGTGGATCTCTGTGAGTTCGAGGCCAGCCTGGGCTACCAAGTGAGTTCCAGGAAAGGCGCAAAGCTACACAGAGAAACCCTGTCTCGAAAAAAACCAAAAAAAAAAAAAAAAAATTGACGAATTTTGACTGGGAATTAATCATCTTTGGCAGTTAATGTGGGAAGCATTGATAACTGAGCCCTTAGTCTGGCCACAGCACAAGTCATCATCAGATTGCTATAAGGAGTTAATGGGAACAGACACAAGCCAGTGCGAGAGGCAACTTGCCACTGGGGTGCTGTCACTGAAGATTTTCCACCTGGATAGTTGACTCCTCTTAGCTGCAGGGTAGTAAATGCAGGTGTGCTTTAAAGCATAAACAGGTTTTACAAATCATTGTCAAGGTCAAGGCGCCACATTACAGTTGCTATGGATGGAGGGACTGCTCACAGCTCCCCTTCCCTTCCTGGCAGGGGAAGGATGTCAGTGCCTTTGCTGCCAAGATGAGGAGTGGCTTCTGGCCTGCACTGCAAATGAACTGGAGGATGTGGACGCCCTTGCAGTTCATTAACATCAACTACGTGCCCCTGCAGGTGAGGCTTGCCTTGTCTTCACTAAAGGTCTTTGTCATTTTTTCTAACAAGTGGTAGTACTCTCAAGCCACATTTCCACCCCTGATCATTGTCCATGAGCTCTGGATTCATAGCTGCAAAACTGCACGGAGACTCCTGTGCAGCTGTTTCATCCTCATTGAGCAAATTCTAGTGTTTTCTAGTAACTGAAACAATCTGGGTTGCTTGGGCTCAGTAGAAACAACTGAATAGGCAGATACAGGGCAGCAGGCAACATGTAGTGGAGCAGGTAAGTAGGGAAGACCCTGGCATAAACAAATCTTCAAGTGTGCTACCACCACTGCCCAGCTGGTTCAGTGTTCTGCAGATGTTATCACTGTGCACTACTTTAAGTCACTGTGGACCAGCTGTCCTGGTGCTAGGCTCAGCCTCTGTGTTTTGCGAAGACCTTCCTGCAACTGGACGGACTCACAGTCCCAGTAAGTCTACACAATGAGTGGCAGGATTCTGCTGAACCCTAGGGGAGAAGGGCTGTCAGAGATGCAGACTTTTCCTTCCACAAGGGCGTTCTTCCTCTGGCTGTAGGTCTGGTTCTGTCCTGATGGAAGAAACCACCAGGGTTCTTCCAAGAATTGGTACTAGGTACCTCTGCCAAGTTCCAAACCCAGGAGCTAGGTCTGTGCACACTGAAGAAGGAAAAGGTAGGAGCCTTATGACACCCAAGTTGCCAACAGCACCATCATTCCAGACAGGCCTCTCTTGGGCAGCAGCCTTAGTCTGTGCCAGGAACTTAACCCTCTTCTGTGCTCTATTAAGCATCTTTCCTACAGGGAGCTCACAATAGGGCCCATTGAAGAAGGAGGAGCAGAGTAGGATCAGCAAAGGACTCCCATTGGGTAGAAGAGGGAGGTTGGCCAGTGTGCACACACATACACTGTAAATACTACAAGCATACATACTGTGTAGACCACACTACACACAGACCACCACCACATTATGCACACATACACAGGGAGGGGAGAGAGAATGAATGAATGAGAGAGCACACTATACACACAAGTCCATACACACCTAGGCCTCACTTTATATCATATACATAAATATAGCACCTACCCATGCTCACTTCATAAATATTTACATGTGTATTACTTAGCATGCACATACACAGACCACCCACATTTGTATGGGCATACATACATCACACAGACCATAAAGTAGGAGAAAATCAGCAGACATTTAGGATATAACAAAGGGCTAGTCAACCCCAGAAGAAATAGTAGGAAATTAAAGCCAAAAACAAAACAAAACCAAGAAACAAAAAAACCCCAACAGGTGTCTGGTTTGAAGTAACCTTATCAGTGATCTTCCTAAGAACCATATTGGGGTGGATTATCGGCTAAAGCTAGATTGCTTTGAAGAGTGAGTAGGAAACACACAACCCACAACTCAAGCCAGGCATGCTAGTGCCTGCAGTCCTTCACTCTGGTGGCAGAGGCAGGAGGACCAGGAAATCCAGGCCAGCCTGGGAAGGGAAGGAGAACAAATCACAAGTCTAGAAAATGTTCCTGAGACATTTGAAGATGGGAAGAAATGGTCAGGAAGCCAGGGTGATAGACTGGTCTTGAGGTCAGAGAAATAGTGTCATGTTTACAAGACTATGTTGTATACAGATATGACTGCCTCTGGGATGAGTGGACATTCAGGTCCACAAAGAGGGTCTTCTGGAGCCACTTTAAACAGTGGAGATAATGGGGTTCTTCTGGATGAGTGCAGAGGTGTTTAGGTAGAAGCCCTTTGTGACTGCAGAGAGCTAACATGAATGGGCAAGACTGCTTGGCTTCTCTGGGTCTGAGCAGAAAAGGGTGATTAGGTGTTAGGAAGTAAGTAAAAGTTTCTAGGTAGAGACCAAACCCTCTTAGTTATGGGCCTGGGACAGTTTTTCTCATAGTACTAACACCTATGCTCAGAGCCCAAGGAGGTGACAGACCTCCCCAGTGTAGTACATGAGGGCTACAGTCCAGGGCCACAGGGCATCCTGGAAAGATATAGAGGGATTGGTGGGTTGAGGAATGAATAGGCCAGAAAACTGCTTCCAAGCAGGGCTATGAGGTTAGGGTTAAGGTTCTAATTGTAGATAGTTGCAAAGGAAGGCTTAAGGGGAAGGGAAGTTATGTAGCAAGTATTATTAAGCACTACTTTGTGCCTCAGTGTCAAAGACTCATAATTAGCAAGACAGGAACAGATTGTTATTGTCACAGAACTGTCTGCCTGGAAGAGACAACACTGACTGAAGGTGCTTTCAGGTGGGGTAAATCCAGGTGATTAGATATTGGGGCAGTGGTGTGCTGGGCTGAGGCCAAGTCATAGCAAGAACATTGTTTGGAGAGGATGATTTATTTGTACTCCTACCTCTGCTGGGTTCTACCAGACCTTGTTACAAACTAAAGGCTCAGACATTCAATATTGGGGAAGTAGAATAGACCAAGCAGCAAACAATTGGAGCGATGAATTTCATCTTGGGTGACTGATGTGTGAGGACGTGGTCAGGATTCCCACTCACGTGGCCTGATGACTGTTCTTTTGGCAGTTCCGGGTGCTCTTTGCCAACATGGCAGCTCTGTTCTGGTATGCCTACCTGGCCTCTCTGGGGAAGTGATGTCAGATACACCGTGGATGAGGTCTGGGGGAATCCACCCACCAGCAGGAGAGATCCAAATCCATCATTCAGGACATCACCTGACTAAATTATGTGATTCAAGATGCCTTAAAATTACAGAGGGAGGAAATGCGTTCGTGTCAGCATCTCATGTTTAGAGAGACAACACCAGGCTCAGACAGTAGATAATCTTAGTTGTCACTGTAAATAAAGTAAAGTCAATAAACAGTGATGCAGCTGCTTCTATGATGGTTGTGATTTCTCTGAACAGTTACTATTACTTGGAGAGAAATGCATAGCCAGATCTCTTTAAGTTCTTTTATGTTGTGCCAAAGTTCATACAATGCTTAACATTTAAGTTTACAGTTCTACTGCATTAAGTACAATCATGGTGCTATGCAGACATCACCAGCATCCATTTCTTAAAGTAGAACTGTTCCTATTAAACTCCAGCTCCCTATTTCTTCTAGTCCAATAACCACTATCCCTGTAATGTCTTGATTGTGAGTCTACATACCGTATGGGATCTGTTGACACTGTTCTTAGGACTGGCTTATTCACCTATCATAATGACTGATGTCGGTTAATCTTGATCATCAGCTTAATGGAACCTAGAATCACCATGGAAATATACCTGGTGTGTATATGAGGATGTCTCCAAAAAGGGTTTTAACCACTGGGGCTGGAGAGCATGTAATGCCAGTTCCAGGGAATCTGATGCCCTCTTCTGGATATATATGCAGGCAAAACACCCATACACATATAAATAAACAAACAAACAAACAAATAAATAAGTCGGTTGGCCCTCTTCTGGATATATATGCAGACAAAACACCCATACGCAAACAAACAAACAAACAAACAAATAAATAAATCGGTTGGCCCTCTTCTGAATATATATGCAGGCAAAACACCCATACACATACAAATAAATAAATAAATAAATAAATAAATAAATAAATAAATATATAAATAAAATAGACAAACAAACTAACTGAATAAATAAATCGATTAGCTGAGGAGGGAAGCTCATCCTCAAATGTGAGCAGTGCAATCTGATGCTCTCTTCTGGATATATATGCAGGTAAAACACCCATACACATATAAACAAACAAACAAACAAATCTGTTAGCTGAGGAGGGAAGCTCATCCTCAAATGTGAGCAGTGCCATTCCTCAACTGTGAGCAGTGCCATTCCCATGGACTGGGGTCCCAGACTGAATGGAAGAGAGAAAATGAACTGAGCACCAGTATTCATCTCCTTCGGTTCAGTGTACCCAGATGTCTCATGCTGCTGCTGCCGTGCCATGCCGAAATAAATCCTTCCTCTCTTAAGTTCCTTGTTGGGTATTCGGTCACAGCAATGAGGGAAGTAACTAATTGCATTTTGCCATGGTTTGAATGTACTCTACAAAATTTGTGTTGAAACTTCATCTTTGTTATAGTATTGAGAGGTTCTTTATGGAAGTGTTTAAATCTAACAAAGAACATATTAATGTCCTTTTAAAAGAAGCTTCACAGAATTTTCCGCTTGCTCTCTGGCTAAGTGAAGACAGCCTTCCTCTTCCTTTTCCAGGCACATATCAATACCATTTCAGAAACAGTGCTTGGAATAAGTACAAAAAGATCTTGGACTTTTCAACCTCCAAAGCAGATGTAAATTTCTGTTGTATATGTGATATAGTCTGTGGTATTTTGTTACATTCAAGATTCATCCATGTCATAATTCAACATGTCAGAATTCCCTGCCTTTTTGAGGCTAAACATTTCAAAATGTATATACACCACATTCTGTTTATTCCTCTGTGAAAGGGCCTCTCCATCATTTTTAATCCCAGCACTCGGGAGGCAGAGGCAGGCAGATCTTTGCGAGTTTGAGGCAAGCCTGGTCTACAAAGTGAGTTCCAGGACAGCCAGAGCTGCAACACAGAGAAACTCTGTCTCAGAAAACAAAAACAAATCAAAAAAAAAAAAAAAAAGAGTTGGTGACTCTGATGCTGCTTTTTGTTTTGTTTTGTTTTGAAGACAGGGTTTCTCTCTGTTGTTTTGGTGTCTGTTCTGGATCTTGCTCTGTAGACCAGGCTGGCCTCGAACTCAGAGATCCTCCTGGCTCTGCCTTCCAAGTGCTGGGATTAAAGGTGTGCACCACCACCATCTGGCTTCTGATGCTGCTTTGAACATGGGTGTGTAGACATTATTCCTACACTCGCCCTCAGGTTAGGACATTGACAAAAGTAACTGATGCTCCCATGACTGATACCAATAATACAATTCACAGCACAGCTGTAGCTTGACACTTCCCACCCTGCTTGGCTGTGATAGAGAACTAGGGATCTGGGCCCCATATGCAGTTCTAGAGATCAACAGCTGCAGTGGTGATGCTTGTGGTCCAACTACTTGGGACACTTGGTAGGAGGATAACTGGAGCTCTTGAGTTCAGGGCCAGCCTAGGAAACTCAGAACCCTTAGTGGCTAGAAGAAGGTGTTAGATTACCTGGGCCTGGAGTCACAGACAGTTGTGTGTGCTGGGAATTACACTTGAGTCCTCTGGAAGAGCACCCCCCTTTTCTTTTGAGACAGGGTTCAAGCTGGGCTTGAACTCCAAAGATGACCTTGAATTTATAAATCTACTTCCACCTCTAAATTGTTGGGATTACAAGTGTGCCCACTACACCAGTTTATGAATACTGAGGGTGGATCCCAGGGCTTTGCATAAGCTGAACAAGCACCTATTAATTGAGTTGTTACCCAGTCCACCAATATTTATATTTGGACAATATATTAGATCCATAGAATGTTCTTTGAAACTGTACTGTTACATAGTACCACAATTCAAATGCACCTCCCTCTTTATTATGCCATTGCCTCCTCCCTTTCTTGCAGCAATGTGTAAATTGAGTTTACAGAGCAGTTTCTTTTTTTTTTTTGTGGGCTTTTGTTCTTTTGGTGTTGTTTGTTTTGAGACAGGATTTCTCTGTGTAGCCTTGGCTGTCCTGGAACTTGCTCTGTAAACCAGGCTGGCCTCAAACTCACAGAGATCCACCTGCCTCTGCCTCTCGAGTGCTGGGATTAAAGGCATGTACCACCACTGCCAGCTAGTGTTCTGGTTTTTTGTTTTGTTTTGTTTTTTTGTGTGTGTGTTTATTTACTTATTATGTATACAATGTTCTGCCTGCATGTATGACTGCACACCAGAGAAGGGCACCAAATTTGATTACAGATGGTTGTGAATCACCATGTGGTTTCTGGGAATTGAGCTCAGGATCTCTGGAAGAGCTGTCAGTGCTCTTAACCTCTGAGCCATCTCTCCAGCCCCCATCAGAGCAGTTTCTTGAGAGGAAGAATCATATTTATTTCTTTAAAAATTTAATGCTCAAAATAGCTACATAGGCTAGGTTTGGTGGCACAGGCCTTTAATCCTTTAATACGTTTTTAACACTCGGGGCAGGTGGATCTCTGTCAGTTTGAAGCCAGTTTGGTCTACATAGTAAGCTCCAAGCCAGCCAAGGCTATGTAGTATAGTGGGGCCCTATCTCAGAAGGAAACAACAACAGACAAAAAAAAAAAAAAAAAACCAGAAAAGGACATCCAGTCACAAAAGGACAGACTGTTGGAGTCCAATTAATTTAAGATTCCTAGAACACAGATCAGAGTGAGACCTACCTCCCCAAGGGACACTGCGGCAGTAAGCAAGCACTGGCAAATAAGAACTATACTGTAAATGCTAGTTAGTTCAGTGTTGAGATTTTGTTAAGCCTTTGTTGTACACACCCTACTGATACTTTCTATGAAGTATTAAAGCATTTAACAGGTCCTGCTCCGGTGCCTGGCTGAAATTGTGCCAGGAAAGCAGCCTTTTATGGGCAACTGGCCACACTGCCCTCATGAGCTGTTTAGACACTGGAACCTACTGTGCAGACACCTCTCAGCTGCAGTGGACCACCATAACCTCAGCTGAAGACTTGCTCCACCATGACCATTCCAGACAGCACCCATTGACACTGGAAAGTAGTACTGTGAGCAAGACAAGCATGGCGGTGAACACCGATGACCTTGCCATAATTATGAACCCAGGCCAGAGGGGGAGCACTTCCTTTGTGGCTGCACAGAAGCCTCTGATTGACATAAACATTCATGAAGGACAGCGGGTTGGTGCTAAGACTCTTGCCACATCCCTATTCTCTCTATATAAGTGGACCGAGGCACATTTCCCAGTCAGTGGAAATGCACTGTAGTATTAGCCAAGGGTTTAGATTGTCAAAGGCCAAGGGTCCTGAGGATGCCTGAGGTTTGAGGTTCATCCAGGAGCAGTAATATTATCAAATGCCTGCTGCTGCTCTCTACTGCTCAAAGCTGAAAACTGTAATAGCTGCCAAGTGCTGGGCCTGCTGCTGGGTAAAGCCCAAGGTAATAAAGGCTGTCAGCCTCTGGGCCTGCCAGTGTAGTCCCTTGGTCTTGGGCTCAACATGTCCTAGAACTGCCAGCACTGGAAGAGCAGTTGGACCACTTTCCTACTCCGAAGGACCTGGTGAGTTGATCAATAACAACTAGGGCAGTAAAACTTGGAGGCAGGACGGTGGGTGCCAGGGGCTAGGTGTGGGGAATGGAGAATTGATAGTTTAATGCAGAAGGTTTTAGTTCAGGAAAATGGAAAGAACTCTGGAGGTGAAAGTTGATAGTTGAACAGTATGCATACAT
The DNA here is from genome assembly GCF_949786415.1 of Peromyscus eremicus. Lineage (NCBI taxonomy): Eukaryota > Metazoa > Chordata > Mammalia > Rodentia > Cricetidae > Peromyscus > Peromyscus eremicus. The sequence continues at coordinate 188,422 of NC_081438.1, read as the reverse complement.
TTACAGATTACAAGAGGACAAAAACTCTAGATCTAGAGCAAGAGCCAAACCTGAGATTTTTCAGTTCACCTAAACCCAATGGCAGATTTTGATCCCCTGGGGACTCACACCCACCAAAGTAAGGGCCCCTACGCCTGCCACCTGGAGACTACCGGCAGGTGGCACTCCAGTCCGCGTTTCCTGCTCTGTCGGGGTGGGGTGTGGGGCGGAACTTCCACCAGCCGGAAGCGGGTGCATGCGGAAGTGTGTCCCTGGCGTCCTGCCGTCGGGCCGCGCGATTTGAGGCATGGCTTTCCGGCAGGCACTTCAGCTGGCGGCCTGCGGTCTGGCGGGTGGCTCGGCCGCTGTTCTCTTCTCCGCGGTAGCAGTGGGCAAGCCGCGCGGCGGTGGGGATGCAGACGCGCGCGCGACCGAGCCGCCGATCTGGACAGGAGTCTCGCGTCCCGGGCCCACCGTCTGGGACTCCAACTGGGACAGGTGCAGGGACGGGAGGGTGGAGCTCGGGCCTGGTTCCGCCCGTCCATCGCGGTAGGGTGGGTCTAGAGTTTGTGTGTGCCTGGGCGGCTGGTCCTTTGGAGAGCCCCAGTACCAGGACGACGCGTCCTCCAAGAGTCTCAGTGCCTCGACCATCCATCCCTCCGAGGGTACCTATACCCGTCCGGATAGATTCCTCAGAAAGTCCTTGTTCAGAGAAAATACTCCCGAAGGTCTGTGTCCAAGGACCATTATCCTCTGAGGGTCTGAAATTCTAAAGGATTACATTAATTTTATATATATATGGAGAGAGAGAGAGAGAGAGAGAGAGAGAGAGAGAGAGAGAGAGAGAGAGAGAGGGAGGGAGAGAGAGTGTGAGAGAGTGAGTCAGGGTCTTGATATGTAGCCCAGCTTGTCCTCACAAATTCTGCTGCAGCCTGCGGAAAATTGGGATTTCAAGCATGCTATTCACTCAGAGGTCAGAGAACCTGTGCTTAGAACTAAGAGGTTACCTATGGAAGCCCAATATAGTGGCACACGGCTTTAATCCTATCACTGGGAGTCAGAGGCAAGCAGATCTCTGAATTTTAGGACAGCCTGAGCTACATAGAGACCCTGACCTGACTCCAAAAAAAAAAAAAAAAAAAAAAAAAAAAAAGGTTACCTGATTTAAATTCGTTTCATAGAGCCAGGCAGTGGTGGCGCATGCCTTTCATCCCAACACTTGGGAGGCAGAGGCAGGTGGATCTCTGAATTTGAGGCCAGCGTGGTCTACAAAGCGAGCTCCAGGACAGCTAGGGTTGCACAGAGAAACCCTGACTCAAAAAACAAACAAAAACATTGTTTTATATTTGCTTGCCATATCTAATGCGTGGATGGACCGGTACAGTGACTGGATCTTTGTTAGGTAGGAAGGATGCATCACAGTTGGGTAAACAACTGCAGGAAGGGACTAGGAAGTGGGCATATCCACTTGGTGTTTTTTTCTGGTGGGCCTTCCTCTGTGACAGTAGTCCCCAAATTCTGTATGGTCCAGCCCCACACATTCCTGCATCTGCAACAAGACTTTGGCTTGGCAGTTATATGGGATTAACACCCCAAGTTAGCCTGTTCAGAGAACGCTTGAGCCGCCACACTCTCCACCTTCCTCTTCCGTGATTGCTGTAATTTTGGCAGGCTTGATGTGTGCTGTTCCTGTCTCCTACAATATTTTTTTTTTTTTTTTTTTTGAGACAGGGTTTTTCTGTGGAGCCTTGGCTGTCCTGGAACTCGCTCTGTAGGCCAGGCTGGCCTTGAACTAGGAGATCTGCCTGCCTCTGTCTCCTGAGTGCTGGGATTAAAGGTGTTCGCCACCACGCCTGGCTCCTGCCTCCTCCATTTAACTGAGTTGCTTCAGTTTCTTCAGTTCCTACATACCCAGTCCACTAACTGCAGTCCTCAACTGTTGTGATGGCCACTACCACAGTGACTGAAATGTTTAAAATGTGCTTAGTGTGACTTAGAAAAGAGCTCTATTTTTATTTAATTTTAATTTAATTATAGTAGTCCCTCTGTATCCTGGGGGATTGGTTCCAGGATCTCTAAACATACGTTTGTGGATGTTCAAGATGGTGTAGTATTTGCAGATAACCTAGATGTCTCCTGTATACTTTAAATCATCCCTAGATTATTTATCATACTTAATACAATAAAATTGCCACCTAAGTAGTTGTTAAATTATATGCCTTAAGGTAAAAATTACAAGACAAAAAAGGCCTGTTTAGTACAGGTGCAAATGTTTTTGAATATTCTGATACCTGGTTGATGAGTGTGGGATTTACTTATTAGATAGCTCAAACTGGCCTTTTGTGGTCCTTCTGCCTTAGCTTCCCATGTGTACTTGTACTATGAGAAAATACAGCCCAGGGCTCCTGTCTAGTATTTTAATTTAAATTAGGGATGTTAGTGCATACCTGTAATCCAGGTAAACCTGAGAATTGCTGTGATTTCAGCCTGGGAACACTGAGAGACACTGTCTCATGAACAACAAAATGAATAAACGATGAATGAAACAACCCCATAACTAGTAGGTCCATACAGACAGTACAGTCCGAGGCTCTACTCCAGTGCAGCTGTCCATAGTCTCACAACCTCTCATTGTCACCTGGTTGCATATTTGCAGCATTATTGACAGTTTCTCCTTTTTTTTCCCCCTCATGTGCATATGTGTGAGATCACATGTGTGTGGGTCTGTGTGAAAGCCTGAGGTAGATATTGAGATTCTTCCTTAATCATGCCTCTAGATTATCCTTTAAGGCATGGTCTCTCAATCAAACCCAGAACTTGCTAATATGAATAATCTCACTAGGCAGCTTCTCCTGGGGATCCTGTCTCCACTTTCTGAGGCTGGAATTATAGGTGGGCCATTCTGCCTACCCAGTATTTATGTGGCTTCTGAACTCCAGTCTTCCTGCTTGTACTTTAACAAGCAATTTAACTTCTGAGCCACCACCCTAGCCCGTCTTCACCAAGCATGTGAACCGTAGGCTTCACATATCTGTTGTGCCCACTGCTGCATCACTTTTTTGCCTGGTCTTTGGGTGAAGAGTGCAGGTATGCTCTGTGAGGCTGGCCTCCCTGGACTTGGTTTTCCCCGTCCTTTTCCCAAGTACTGAAAGGTGTCCTGGACAAGAGGTCATAAGACATGCTTTTACAATTAGGCGAGAGCCACTGTCTCTCATTAACCTGAAGAAGAGGAATGTGGAATCTGGAGAAGAAGAACTGGCATCCAGGCTGGATCACTATAAGGCAAAGGCTACAAGGCACATATTCCTCATCCGGCATTCCCAGTACAATGTGGATGGCTCCCTGGAAAAGGATCGCACTCTGACCCCATTAGGTAGGACTCCTTGAATGGTCTTGAAGTTATCAGCTGAACTTGGGATATAGGCCTTCTCCTCTTCTTTCCTGGTTTCAGCATGGTGGTGATGGAGACAGAGTCTCAACTATGTAGTCTAGGCTGGTCTGGATTCCTGATACCCCTGCTTTGCTTCCCAAGTAGGTGGAGACATGAATACATGGTAGTATGCATTTATATTTTAAACAATTTCTTGTTTGGATAGCATATTTCCCATTTGTACATATATTCAAAAGTTGGATGGTAATATGTCTCCAGGTGTGTTCTCTAGCAGATTTTGCCACCAACCTGAGGAGTTGCTTTTGACAGGTGGGAACAAGCAGAAAATGAGGTCATCACTGTGGTGATGGAGCCATGTTCTCATATCCAGCAGAAATGATTTTCAAAACAAAAAAGATTTGTTGTAGTATTTCCAGGCCTATGCTAAAGTACATTTGAGGAAAAGCATCTTTACTTAATACTGGTCTCTCCTTCTTGTGACCCCCTAAGAATCAGTTTGTAGTTTGTGTGTTTTATGAGGCAGGCCTTGAACTCGTGGCAATCCTCCTGCCTTAGCCTCCTGAGTGCTGGGATTATAAGTCTGCACCACCAGGCCCAGTTCAGTTTTTTGGTTTTTTTTTTTTTGGTGTTGTCATGTTGTCTAATTGTCACAAGACAGTGGGCCACTGTGATGTTGAGACTTGATTTTGTTCTCCCCCTACCAGTACTGGGAATTGAACCCAGGGTCTTGCCTGCTAGGCAATTGTTCTACCAGTAAGCTATATTATATTCCCAATTAGAACTTGATTTTGAACATACTTGAGTAAAAATAGGAGAAATAGCAAAGGGTTCACATTCCACTGCTGGTAAGTGAACTCACTGTTGCTAATTGAATCAGGTACATTTTTCCTTGGGGTCGATTGTTTCTTTGCTTCCTGAGGACCTGACCCTGGTTGAGCCTTTGAGGACAACATCTTCCGTAGTGCTTGATAGCATTTCATTGTTTATTCAGTAAGTGGAGGGTATCTGGTATATAATTTTCACAGTTACTTTTTCCTTCAAGGTCGGGAACAGGCTGAACTTACAGGGCTCCGACTCGCAAGCCTGGGATTAAAGTTCAATAAAATTGTCCATTCCTCCATGACCCGTGCTGTAGAGACCACAGACATCATCAGTAAACACCTGCCAGGTAAGTGCTGGTTGCCTAACATGCTGAGGGTATAGATTCACTCTTGGTGATACATTGCTCAACAGGGATCTGCTCTTTTCCAGGTGTCTCCAGAGTCAGTACAGACCTGCTACGGGAAGGTGCCCCTATTGAACCAGATCCACCCGTCTCTCACTGGAAGCCAGAGGCTGTGGTAAAAATGCCATCCCTTGTGCCACTGGATTAGGGCAAGGCCTGCCATTAGCCTTGTCTACTTCCACACTGACAACTCCTTGCTCTGCTCTTAGCAGTATTATGAAGATGGAGCCCGGATTGAGGCTGCCTTCAGGAACTACATTCACCGAGCTGATGCCAAGCAGGAAGAGGACAGCTATGAGATCTTCATATGCCATGCTAATGTCATCCGCTATATCGTCTGCAGGTAAGTGCCATTAAGAACGCCCATGTATGTCTTCCTGTGTTACCATCCAGTTTCCCTGCCACCATCCTTTCTGGCCTTGGGTTTCCGCAGCCTGGGTGCTTCCTCATTCTTGACTCAGTTGTCTGTAGAATGCCTTTCTGTTTTGCCTTCTTCTGCTGTATGTGTAGTAGGCCCCAGTGAAACTGGCCATGACAGTGTACATGGTCAAGGAGCTGTGTTCGGGCCTCCACTACCTTATGGGAATGGTGAGTGTCTTAGGATCATTCAGAGTCCTGTTTTCCAAACACTTCTTCCAACTGCCGGTCGGTGGATGCTGCCAGCAGCCATCAGCACTGGACTTGTTCTGAGATTTTCCTTCATCCTGTTGTTATCAGAACTTCTCTAAGTACTGTCTTTCTCCATGTTTGTGTTTGTGAACAGTGTGGGCACCTTGTGGGTTAGGATACTTGTCTGCTAGTTCTGTACATGTAATTAGACATGTGCACAATCACCTGTTGTACATCATGACCATCGTGATTATTGGTTTGCTGCTCATTTGCTTTGTGTTTTGAATTTTTCTTCACTTTCTGTAACAGCAGTTACAGAAATGTTCCAGGCTTATCCTGTTTCCCTGCATGCCCTTGTTCTAGCCACTTTTCTGTGGGTGCCAAGGTAGTAGCCTGTTCCCTTCTTGGATTGTCACCTGTGCCATGATGTATGTTCCCATCTCACCTGACCAGCAGCCCACGGATGACTAGGGAACCTCATGTCAGTTAGGCAAGCATCATTCTCAAGAAAATACACGGTTGCTGGAAAGCTGGGAATTCCTACTGGGCTCCTGGAGCTCCACATCAGACTGAGAACTGGCAGTAGGAAGGAGGGTGGTGTGGTGGACAGGTGCTTCTAGGATGATATGGTCCCAACTGCTTGTTAGGATACACCCTATATTTTTCTCTCAACATGTGAACAAGCCAGGAGTGCTCTGTTTTATACCTCATTATCTTATATTCTAAAACAGTCCCTGAAAACTGACATTAATGTTGAAAATGCAGGAAGAAGTAACCAGGAGCTTGGGAGGAGTACTTACACTGTGAGGACAGGCAGGGAGTTCTTAGTTCCATTCAGGAGTGATCATCCTGAGTTGTGAAGAGTAACAGTAAGACTACATAGTTGTCTGGGCTGAGGTGTAGCTTAGTGGTAAATAGCTGGTCTGACATGTATAAGAGCCTGGGTTTGATCTTCTACAAGAAGAAAGAAAAAGCTTTAATTTTTTAAAATTGTTATTTTATGTGTGCCATAGAGCTTGTGTGGAGATCAAGGACAACTCTGTGGAGTCACTTCTCTCCTTCCTTCTACCTTTATGTGGGTTCCAGGGACTGAACCCAAGTTACAAGTCTTGCACATCAAGGGCCTTTGCCCCAGTTGAGCCATCTCACAGGTCCACTTTATTGTTTAAAAATGTACTTCATGTCAGGTGTGGTGGCACACACTGTTAATCCCAGCACCTAGGAAGCAGAGTTAGGCAGATCTCTGTGAATTCCAAGCTAGCCAGGATTACAGTGATACCTTATATAAAGTAACCCATTTATGACCTGGATGTGGTGCCACATACCTTAATCCCAGCACTTGGAAGGCAGAGGCAGGTGGATTTCTGTGAGTTCTATCCCAGAACTATATATATATTGTGAATTCTAGGCCAGTTCTATATAGCAAATTCCAGGTGAGCCAGAGTTTGCACAGTGAGACTGTCTCAAATAAAACAAATGGAACCTGTTTATGTGAAAATCTGTATAGCCCCGTGAGGATCTAGAAGCTCTTTTTAAGCAGCAGACCACCACAATGCATAGTGTTTCAGCAGATGGGACTAGAGATGTAGCTTCATTGTAGAGTGCTTGCCTGGTATGTACAAAGAGCTGGGTTTGTGTAGCAGCACAGAAGCCCACCGTGAGTTTGAGTCCAGCCTGAGCTACATAAAACCCTTTAAAAACATTGGGGGGGGGGGGAGTAACCAGGTCCCTTTTCAGTATTAGCCAGGACACATCACAGGGCTTTTATAGTATTTATAACTTATAATTGACAAACTCAGTAGCAAGAAATGTCATGTGTTGGTAGGCTGTCGGACTCAACTCAGGCTAGTTCCTGAGGACACAGCACACTCAATTATTAGAAAATGGCAGAGACGACATCAAACTGTTCATCAAATACTGTGTGTGTGTGTGTGTGTGTGTGTGTGTGTGTGTGTGTGTGTGTGTGTGTGTGTGTGTGGTCTGCATGGTCTGCATGTAGGTGCCCTTAGAGACCAGAAAGAGTGATTCCCTTGTACTGGGGTATTAGTTGTGAGCTGCCCAACATAGGTGCAGGGAATTGAACTCTGATCCTCTAGTAGAGTAGCAAGTGCTCCTAACTGTTGATCCATATCTCCAACCCCAATACTTGTGCCCTTAAAAAAGGAAATCCTAGCTGGGCAGTGGTGGTGCACGCCTTTAATCCCAGCACTTAGGTGGATCTCTGTGAGTTCGAGGCCAGCCTGGGCTACAGAATGAGTTCCAGGAAAGGCGAAAAAACTACACAGAGAAACCCCGTCTCCGGGGGGAGGCGGGGGGGGGGGGGGGGGGGGGAGGCGGGGGGGGGGCCCAGGGGCTCCTGCAGGGGTCATGTGTTACACTTCTATGCTGGAAGACTAGCCAAGTCTTGTCAGAAATACTTCTAGCACAAATTTGGATGCTTCTTATTACAGTGCAAAGCAACCTTGATATCATTAGCTCTGAGTACATTTCTGACTTAGTTGGGTTAAGGCCTTGTCCCCACAGGTCAGATCCTTACTTAGTGTACTATTGAGACTTTCCCCCTGAGAATCCTTTCCCTGAAGACAGTACCACCTCAGTTACTTACCCAGCTGAATGTACTGGGCTGTCAACCTTGCCTGACCCAAGAGCAGCTCTATACCAGCCTGAGCTTTCTGCTAGCATCATCTTTCTCTCCCCAGAGCACTGCAGTTTCCCCCGGAAGGTTGGCTCCGCCTGTCCCTCAACAACGGCAGCATCACCCACCTGGTGATCCGACCCAACGGTCGTGTTGCGCTCAGGACCCTTGGGGACACGGGGTTCATGCCCCCAGACAAGATTACCCGGTCCTGAGGCTGCGTGTAGGACTGCACCCTCTCCTCTGCTGGTGGCCTGGCTGCAGCCTTCCCTTCCTTGTCTTCCCTGTCCAGACTGTGCTGTGGCTTCACCTTGTCTCCAGGAAGAGGATATCTCAGTGTCACATTTGGGTGCTTACTTCTGGCCCAGGCTGCAGAAGGCAACTTATGGGTTAGATGGCCTTTTTGAAAGCTTCCTACCTTACCATTACCACTAGCATAGCTCTACCAGGTGTAGACAGGAACCTTCTGGGGTAGAAGGCAGACATATCATGGGGACTGAACTGGCCTACCTGTGCTGTATCAGGTGATTACAGCAGATCAACTGAACAACCCATAAGCTCTGGCAGAAAACCTGTCAGGAGTATGGTGGTTGTTTACAACTCATTGTTTCATATACTACAACCTAGGAACTTTTGTTGCTTAAATATTTATCAAATATTTTCCTCACATGGGCTCTTGCTTTGAAAACCCACTTGTCAGCTCAATTAAGAGATCCTGTGTCTACTGCATCTAAATGAATTGAAGGGCAAAGGAATTGGCTTCCGATAAGGTAGATACAAGCCATGAAAGAAGTGGCGTTGCAGAAAGGCTGTGGCTTCTATATGGCAAGTACATGACATCCCTGTAAGAGGTTCTTTGGAGGCAATGAAGTAGCCCAGACTGACCAGATGAGGTGGCATATGCTTGTAATTCTAGCACTTAGGAGGCCAAGGTAGGATCATGAGTTTCTTGCTAGCCTGAACTCTGTAGAAAGACCAAGTCTTATAAACAAGACTATCCCAGAGTGACTTAGTTTGCTACTGTTTACTGTTAACCTTTGGGCTTATAGGCTAGGTTATTTAGAAATGATGTGTTTACTCCAGATATTCTGATAACTTAGGGAAAAACTGGTTTGTATGTGGTTTTTGCTTTTTGAGTCAGGATCTTACTGTTGCCCAGGCTGGCCTCAAACTTAAGACCCTTCTCAGTCTTTTGAATGTTGGGATTGTAGATATACACTATCATACCTGGCCCAAAAAATCCCAATACAGTTTTTATGAAGTGGTTGTGAGCATTTTCTGTAATTAATACAATGTTGGAAACAAGTATGTAATAAAATTTTACTTCTTTGTTGTTTGTTTGTTTTAAAGAAAAAAAGTGGTATAACTAGAAGTCCTTTTTCAGTGTCTTCTATCCTAGGCATCCTGTTTGGAGGACTACCTCCCACAGAAGGTACAATGCTTCCTTTTCAACACTAGGCCTGAAAGGTGTTACTTGGAGGTAACCTTGGTTACCCACATTCCACTTTCTAGTAGTAGTTGAAGGAGGCATGCCAGGCTGTTAACTTCAAAACACAAAGCTCAAGGCTCCTCACTTGACCTGATGGGAATGTAAAAGCATTTTACAGGGAGTCAGTGTACTAAGAGTATACCCCACATGGTACAGCCTCCATAATCTTTAAGGACTGGCAGTATTTTAGGAACAAGACTTAGCTTTGAGGTGAGGCCACCTACTTGTATATGAGTTATATATCTTGGAGGCTGACAGTCATCATCTGCAAGACATCGTGATCACTTATAACAGCAATGATCCTGCAAGCTGAGAGCCCGACTCCTGGTCAGTTGCCCTATCCCTTTAGATCCCAATTTTCCTTATCACCGGTCAAAAAAAGAAAAAAAAAAAAAAATCACACTGCAAAGTGATAGCTGAGAATGATGGAAGACATACTGAACAGCAGGGACAAGAAGCTGGATCAAGGCCTGCAGAAGTTTGTTGGTTGGTCATGATACCAGTGATCCAATAGATTTCAAAGACTCTCCAGTCAGGCCTTGCTTGCTGGGCTGCTGACACAAGGCTATGTCAAAATCTAATTTTCTGACTTTAAAATTATACTGTCATTTCTCATTTGTCTCACAGGAAAACATTGGAATGAAGTACAGCACAACCACCAAAATGACCATACTAATTGTTAGATTTGAAACCAACCATGCGAAATTGGGTTTCTAGATTTTGTAAAGTTATGACCAGAATGCAGCATTTGGCTCAATTTAAGAGCTAAGTACATTCCAGGAATAACCTGTTTTCTTAAAAATGAAACTCTTCAGAAGTTTTAGATTCTTTATGGCCTATGCCTACACATGCTGTGAATATTGGACATGAGTGAGTGCCCACTAACCCTGTATTAGGGAGGGATGGGGCCAGGGTGTCTTAGAGGCCCAGTGACGTGATAGAAAATGTTTTTGTGGTGCTGGATATTGAAACCATATTCCTTGGTTTGGGACAGATATTTAAAGACTTCTGAAACACTAATCAAGTGGTGGGAATGTTGTGCCACTGATTCTGCTTGACTATTGTGTTTAACTTCATCCCAATGTTTTTCTATGAGATAAATGAGAAATACTAATATAATTTTAAAGTTGGAAAATGACTAGATCTTGACATAACAAGTGTGTGTGTCAACAGCCCAGCAAGCAAGGCCCAACTCAGGAAGATAGTACTAACCATTTCCTCTAAAAGCAGTAAAGATCCAACTATTCAATAGCATCTGGTACTAATTTTCAACACTGCTCTTTTCTAGAAACGAACAATGGGGACTTCTGTTGTCTCTATTACAAAGTTCAGTAAAGTTCATCCATACCATGGCACTTCAGGAAGGATGCCTTACATACCCCTATCACACATTACAAACTAATGGTTGTTAATAAAAAGAGGCCTTCCACTGACGTATAATTGAATATCAACTGTGTTAGAATAAACCAAAAACTAGCAAGTAAACCTGTCCAGTTCAAGGCCATTGAGGTAACATTGTAAGACTACCTCACAAATAGCAATGTGATACACAAATTAATGTACTTTTCCATGAAAATACTGCTTACAGTTTTACTAAAAAGGGAGTTCTGTCTGTTAAGTGATCTTTCTGAAAGCACTGTGTAAAAATGACTCATTAAACAGTAGAGTATCACACTAGTGGTAAAGGTGGCTTAAAGAGAAATGGGCTAACAAGATGACTCAGCAGATAAAACTGCCCCATCCAATGACTTGAGTTGGATCCCTGTGACCTACAGGCAATAAAAACTGACTCCCAAAAGTTGAAGTTGTCTTCTGATCTCCACCCAAATGTAAAACTGTAGTCTGTGAAGCTAGCACAAAACTAGTACTTCAATTTTTATTTGAGTATTGACAACTCCCCCCCCCCCAAAAAAAAACCAAAACAGGCAAACAGGTAAGAAAACAAGAGCATAGCTGAATATAATGTGTGAATTTTGGTTTCTTTTGAGAACAAAGATAATCCTTTTAGTATGACATTGTTTTCAGGTCACGATATTGGCTGTCTTGTACTTATATATCATCTGCTTACACCGGGAATGAAAACACTCCAAGTAATAAACTTTGAATCCAAAGTCCTAAATCTCAATTCTAATATTTCTGATCCATTTATCACATTAAAATAAGCTTTAAAAAACTCTAAACATTTCAACTCAGAATTTTTATTATTATTATTATTTTTGTTTGTTTTTTTGAGATAAAGTCTTTCTATGTAGTCCTGGCTGTCCTCAAACTCACAGAGATCTACCTGCTTCTGCCTCCTGAGTGCTGGGATTAAAGTTATGTGCCACCATGCCCAGCCAAAATTTTTATGAACAAAAATGAATCTAACACCCATTTTGTGGCACTGTATGATCTCAAAATCTAAGCTCAGGAAAATTAAAAATGACTCACAAAAGGCACTGAAGTTGGCAAAATCAGTGGTATAGTTTTCAATTGGGATTAAGCAATGTAAGTAAATGTCTATAGAACAGTACTGCCCGTGAGAAAGCAGGAGCACTAGAGAGCCAGGACTTACCTTCAGTAAGGTGGTTTTACCTTTGTACCTTAGGGTGTGTAGCACACTCTGTACAGATCTCTTGGGACTAATGACAAGGGATAGGGGAAAGTAAACATTGTAAGCAACTGAAATGACCTCAAATTTCAAGCTTTAAATTGTAATGTTCTTTAAATGGATTCTAAAATATGAGATATATTTGTCACGTAATCATGCTCAATGAAGTCTCAGGAAAAATTTTAAGACTAGGAAACTTCTATATTACTTAATTATCATTACACCGACAACTAAGTCAAAGCACATGGAAGTTCTGAGGAATAAAAATTGTTTTTAGTTATTGCTGGTGAGTTGTCTGTGATTACTGGCATGACTCCTGATGGCTTTAATAAACTTTTTTGCCCCCACAAGAAAATTTAATTTTTTTAAAAAATCTTCTAGCAGTGTTTTAAGCATGGCTACTAAAGTGCTGTCTCACTGTTGGAACGACTAGGATTAAGTGACAAACATAGATTTTTGCCATTGCATATCAGAAAACTGCTCCCACCCAAAGAATGAGACAACACACAATTCATCTGTTTCAGAAACAGTGGGTATGCATACAGGTACTTTAGAGCTCTGCTAACACCACAGGTAGCCAGCCTCCATTAGAGCAACACCTCACTTGCTAAATCAACTGAAATTTTCTCCTGAAAAGTCTGAATCATTACTACAGCCACACCTTTCAAACAACTTGGATTTGAGTTTGCTTTCATTAACTTCCTCCAAAATAGCAAATTTAAATTTTACTCATAACATTGTATATTCTAAAATTCTGGTACCCTCAAAGTGAGGATTAAGAAGTTATTCAGAATACATTTTTTTTTCATAGAATTTTTACCAATAAACATATCACCCTTCTTTTAAAAACAAAGAAGTAAATGAGACCTAGGAGTGAGCATACTGGCTGGCTCTACAGAGCTGCAAGTCGGGCCATGTGTGCCATTCTTTGGAAGTGGTTCCCATGTGCTGGACTGTAACGACCGGGGCTGTGAAGGCCAGGGGAGGAGGTGTTGTGGCCAGGCTTGCTGGGGCTGCTACCAGCTGGACTGCTTCGCCCTGAACTGCAGCTGTGAGAGCAACCAAGATCCATCAGCTCAGTTGTGAATTTCCCCTTCAGTGCAGGACTTGGCCAACTACAGAAACCAAAAAGAGATTTGTTACCACAGAAAAGCACATCTACAGAGTAGAGATTTAAGAACAAAACAAATGGACACCTGCTTTTCTGACCACATCTACATAAAGATACAGGCCAGGCTTGCATTGGGAAGCTACACAGCTTAGCTTTGACACTATGAGAAAGCCACCCATGCATGATAACTCTGTCAGTCTCTACACGTTGACGTTCTGATAGTACCTCTGTCTGTCCGAGGGTGAGTAACACAGGACGTTGCTTTTCCATCTGTGGACAGCTGGGTACAGGCCAGGGTCAATAGAGGCACACTCAAGAGCTGCTAAAACATCTCGATCTAGTTTTGATGGCTCTTCTCTAGAATGCAGAACAGAAAAGATGTAAGAAAAAGTAGAAACACTGAATAAAAAAGCCCAGAGATTTTTAAGGTATCATTGTATATTTAACTCAAGAACTAATCTGGAAGGGCTAGAGAGATGGCTCAGCAGCTAAGGGTGCTTGCTGGTCTTACAGAGGACTGGAGTCTGGCTTGTAGCACCCGCACTGGAAGGCTTACAACTGCCTGTAACTTTCAGCTCCAGGGAATCTAACACCCTCTTCTGGCCTACACAGGCACTAGCAATCATGTGCAGGCACACATGCACAAAATAAGTGGAAAAAAGAAAAAGAACTAAGCCGGGCAGTGGTGGTGCACGCCTTTAATCCCAGCACTTGAGAGGCAGAGGCAGGAAGATCTCTGTGAGTTCGAGGCCAGCCTGGTCTATGGAGTGAGTTCCAGGACAGACTCCAAAGAAAAGAAAAGGGGTTGGGGATTTAGCTTAGTGGTAGAGTGCTTGCCTAGCAAGCACAAGGCCCTGGGTTCGATCCTTAGCTCTGACAAAAACAAAAACAAAAACAAAAACAAAAAACTGCTGGGCATTGGTGGCGCACGCCTTTAATGCCAGCACTCGGGAGGCAGAGGCAGGCGGATCTCTGTGAGTTCGAGGCCAGCCTGGACTACAGAGTGAGTTCCAGGAAAGGTGCAAAGCTACACAGAAACCCTGTCTCGAAAAACCAAAAAAAAAAAAAAAAAAAAAAAAAAAAAAAACTAATCTGGGCTGAGTATATTAATCACCAAACCACCTGTGTATCAGAAAGCCTAAACTGGAGGGAGGAATGCTGGTATGCAGGGCCAGGGCTGGTCAAGGTAAGTGTTGTATGGAAGGGTCAAGACAAGTTGGGTCTTCCATTGTAGTATCATGTGCCCTCATTATTAACATGGTTTTGAGTCTTAAACATAGGACAAGTCAAATTATTCTGTTGGTATACCCTTACTGACACTGGATCAGCACAGTCCATATAGAAGACCTTGGAAGAATATTCAGAAACTACACACTCATTACAAGCTTTAACTTACCCAGAAAGGAAGAGCCTCCTGGTGGGATCTCCCGTGGCAGATGAGAACACAGGTTCCAGACTAGCCTGACTTCCAAGCTGGGGGCTGTTGGGATCCAAAGACATTTCAGCCATTGCCTCTGACACTTCACTGTTGGTCCTGACTTGGTTATTTTCAAGTCTTGATATTGCAGGAGGAGGTACCAGCGAGTCACTCCCTACTACATCCTTACTTGAAGCCAGTATCTTATTTTTATTTGGTGTCTCAATAAGACTATCTCCTAGAGTCTGCAAATTCAGTTTATCAAACTCTAGAGTCAAAGCAGAAACAGGTAGTGGAAGGGCCTCTTCCCCACTGGTGGCCTCTGGTCCCCCGCTTCCACCTGTGGTCCTGTGGTTCAGAGGATGACAAAGCCCATTTCTGTTGTTATGGGAGCAAGATCCAACTGAGGCTTCTCCAGGGTCCACCTTCTGTCCCAAGGGAAGGGAACTACATTCAGAGTTTTGGAATTTATTGGTTGTGGGCTGACTCTGACTTTGAGCTGTATTTTGCTGATTTTTAATTTCTTCCAAGCTAATGTCATCATCCCCATCTAGAAATGCTCCTACAGAGATGGAATTGCTGTACTTCTTTCCACTGCCTGTGAGGGCAACAAAGCAGCATATCAGAGTGCAGGATATAACTGGAAGGAGCCTTCACTCAATGTAAACCCTTCAACTCAAGCAAGAAATGACTAATTCAAAACCTGGTTAGGAGGCCAGGCGGTGGTGGCGCATGCCTTTAATCCCAGCACTCGGGAGGCAGAGCCAGGTTGATCTTTGTGAGTTCGAGGCCAGCCTGGGCTACCGAGTGAGTTCCAGGAAAGGCGCAAAGCTACATAGAGAGACCCTGTCTCGAAAAACCAAACACCTGGTTAGGTTTTAAGACAAGGGCCCTGTGGCCAGTTTCCCACAAGGTGACTTGATAAGGCTCCAGAAATATTGTGTAGGACAAACACATGAAAAACTGCTTCATGTCTCTATTCTGCAAATGAAATATATCAACAACTTGAGACTAACACTGTAGTTGCTGTAACTATGGTACATGTGTGGGGCTCTTTTGACATTAACTAAGTGCTTAGAGTCTCATGAACAATAGGTTCAGAGTATATGAAGCCATACCCTGGCACTGACTCCCAGGCTGGTATAGCTTCTTCCACAGCCCATGTGCACAGCCTTCACTCCAGCACTATTCTCCATATTCAAGGTTGTTTCTTAAACTCATTATGAGTGTATATGCACATAATCTCTGTGCTGTGGGTATATGTGTGTGAAAAAAGTGGCATGAGACTAGAAGTCAAACCATTTTATGGAGTTATCTCCTTCTACCTTTATGTGAGTTCTAAGGATGGAACCTGGGTCACCAGGCTTCTGTAGCAAGCACCTCTATCTGCTAAGCCATCTCAAGGCACTAACTTGTTTCTTTCTACATGGTGTAGATCATGTTCTTCCTCCTTCCCCACATTGTTCCAGGAAATCTAATTTGCAAAGTAAATGCTTTATAGGCCAATGGTTCAATTTTAATTTAGAAAGCTTTAAAATACATTTGTTTAACTTCTATTTTGGGGGCCTATAGCTCTAGTTATTACAAAGTTTCTACTTGACTTTAAAATTTTACTTTTTTGTTTGTTTTCTTTTTAAGACAGGGTCTCCTACTTTATTCTCGGATTTTGTGTAGCTTAAGCGGGCCTCCAACTCACTGTATTCTTCAAAATTCTAGTATAGGCATTAACTGCCACACCCAGTAAAATTTATTTATTTGAGACAGAGTTTCATGCAGCCTGCCAGCCTGGCCTCAAACTCACTGTGTAGCTGAGGTTTGCCTTGAACTTCTAATCTTGCTTTCTCCCTCTCAAACACTAACATTATAGGCACTAATACACTAACAAAATTTGTATTAGTGCCTATAATGTTAGTTTATAATATGTTTAGTTTGATTCATTTTAATACTTAAGTTCTATTTCTGATTCAGTGAACGTTTTTCTGAGGTAAAAGTAAAGTGGTACTGTACCAACAACAACTCTAAGCCAATTCTTCTCCAGGGAGGGTGGTGCTCTACGTGGGAACTGCAGAAGCACAAGGGAGAGGAGGGAGGAATTCAGCTTGGAGGACTTTTGTGAAGACTCTTCTTCCAGCTCCCTTCTAGAGCACTGTCTAATTTACTAGTTTTTGGTTTCATTTTAGTTTTCTTTTAACTATAAAAAATGACATATGCTAGGGGCTGGAGAGATGGCTTGGTGGTTAAGAGTACTGACTGCTCTTCCAAAGGACCCTGGTTCAATTCCCAGCACCCACATGGAAATTAAAATTAAAAAAAAAAAAATGATATACGCTAGTTGTAAACGTCTGGAAAACTTTCAAGTGAGGTGCAACTAATGTTGCTATAGTCATCTTAATATTTTGAAACTTAATATTATGTGAATATACTGAATTATATCGTTTTCTTCCCCATTAACTGTACACATTGTTATACACCACTCTATAATTTTTCACATCATTCACCATTCTTTAAAACATAATTTTAAAAGCATGGTTTTTCTTTTTTTTCCTTTTTCTTTTTGGTTTTTCGAGACAGGGTTTCTCTGTAGCTTTGGAGCCTGTCCTAGACTAGCTCTGTAGACCAGGCTGGCCTCGAACTCACAGAGATCCACCTGCCTCTGCCTCCCGAGTGCTGGGATTATAGGCCTGCACCACCACCGCCCGGCAAAAGCATGATTTTTCTAGCTAACGATAGAACTACTTCCTCAGCCAGTCCTCAGCTGCAGGGTAAAGTAAGCTACATTGAGGTTTCCAGCTGTGTCGAATAAACTGCCAGCCCAGTCTGTACAGCACCTTTACTTTGGTAAGGTGGGAACCTTTCCACACTAGGATCTTATAATCATGGCTTAGGGTGTTTTAAGGTATTTCTCCCCCTCCCCTTTCCTCCTTCTCCTCCTCCTTTTTTTTTTTTTTTTTGGTTTTTCGAGAGAGGGTTTCTTTGTGTACCCCTGGCTGTCCTAGAACTAGCTCTGTAGACTAGGTTGGCCTCAAAACTCAGATCCACCTGCCTCTGCCTCCCTAGTGCTGGGATTAAAGGTGTGCACCATCACTACCTAGCTTGTTTTTACTTCTTTTAAAGAGCATTTTTCTTTTCCCACTTCATTTTGGGGGTATTTTTGCCTTTTTCCCTACAATATTAAAAACTTTAATATCTCCTCGCACCACCCTCCTAGTGCTGGGGACTGAACTCATGGCTTTACTCATGGTAAGCACATGTTCTACCACTGAGTTATATACAACACACTAATTTTCCCTTTTTAATGGTGCTGGCGAGTTATGACCTATTTTATGTTTTTTTGTACTCAGTTTAACCTTTTCCAAGCATTCCATTAACTTGCTCAAGGCACCCTAGTGACTGACAAAATACAGTGCCCAGTATTGTGGAACCTATCTTGTCCTTTTCCTGACATTACACATTGTATTCAACTATAAGGTATATCTAGGTCAGGAAACAATGCCAAAAGCATCAGACTGCTTGCCAGGATGCCACATTTTTGAGTTATACCTGTATATACACTTTGCTTGCTGTGATTCTGTATTTTTATGTACTTTATATGCATACAACACAATTCATATAGCTGTATATACATATAGGTGCTCAGACACATAGTTTTCTGTGATGCCTTTTTGTTTGTTTTTTAACACAACTATATGCACATTTTCTGACATGACTTTGAGGAAAAGATCTGCTTTTATAGTAAAAGCACATTGAAAAAGAAAAAGAAAACCCACAGACACCTCAGACCTGCACTTGCTTACCAAAAACCAAGGCTCTGTGCTGAAGGCAGCCTTTATTTTCTCCTATTTCTTGTTGAGCCTTTTTGTTCATTTCCTGTTGGGTAAGGTATTCTTCTAGTCTTTGCAAGCCTTCCTGGGAAGACAGATCAACAAAACATCCCAGAAACTCCCAGTATTCAACCCAGGGGTACCCCAGCTCATGAGCTAGCTCCCTGTAAGAAATAAAACACAATTAACCAGTTGAGAAAACAGGAAAAAAACAAAAAACCCAAAAAAACTGAGTACAGAGAAAATAGCACTTAATCTTCGAAGTACCAAAACTCTAATTTTGAGTATCTTATTTTACCCTAAACTTGGGACATTTTCTAGTGCTCCTCTATTGGTAAGACCCTGCCATGTCCTTTGAGGAGCGACTCTATGATATATCAAGTGACTTTCACTCATGGAATCCTAGTGTACACTCACTCATACCAACTTCACAGCAAAAAGTGACATGCAAAGCCTAATACATGTCCTTGTTTGGCAAAGTCTGTGGCAGGGTCAAATTGGCACATACTTTGAAAAAAGGTTCTAACAGCTCCCAGTAAATCCATCTGGGAACTGTTACATTTCAGTATACACAGTTAATATTTTTCTATCATCTATCCACAACCACACAGCACACTTTGCTCAGCTGATCAGTCATGGTCCAGTAAATACCTTCCCACTCTCTCAATGCCTCGTTCTGGGTCAGACTTTCTGATGTTGTGGAAGAGGCCTGCTTTCTTTCGAGGTGGAGTTTTCCATTGCTTTCGAAAATCTTCAGCCTAGGGGAAAAAAAAAAGTGGAAGACAGGCTGTTTCATGCAGCTCACCTGAGACTCAGAACCAACACTACAGACTCAATAGCTTTCTACCACTTTACAGATTCTGCAGCCATTTCAACTATATAGCCAAGAGGGAGCATGACCTCACAGGATCAGGGGAAGGAGGTTTGGTTGTGTGACTTTTCCTAGGTAGATGTTTGTTTATAACTATCCAGGAAAAGTGATACAAGGGAGAGGTGCCTTTCTGTACTGGCCCATGTTGAGGGTCAGATCTGGCCCAGGATGGCCCAAGTATAAGGCCTCATCCTAAGAACAACAGGTATTGTCTACCTCCATGTCACTGGTACATGTCCCATTTCCCCTACATATAGAAGAGAAGCTGACATCAATCTGTCATGAATAATCCTTACTGGAATTGTATGTTTATTGTAGCTCATTTATGAGACTAACACATCACCTACTACGCTAAGAAGGCATAGAATGAAGCTTTAATCCAACTGTCTGACATCACCTACTGTGCTAAGAAGGCATAGAACACAGCTCTAATCCCACTGTCTGAGATCATTTGGAATGGCTCCATTCTTGTGAATTATTTAGAAAGTTGTTTTGTGACAAGGTTTGACTATATGTATCACCCAGGCTGATTTTCAAATTGTGGTACTCCTGACTCAGTCTCCCAAGAAGCTGGGATTATAGCCTGTGCCACCATAACCAGTTTATTTAGAGTTTTAAATAATAGTTTATACATTGTCAGTGAGGTATTTCACTGGAGAAAGCCATCAATTGTAAATTTGGCATATAAGCATGTATAATCTGTGATCCACAAACTCCATCATTATAAACTTCCTGACCATTTCATGTGTGAACAGAGCTCAACTGGCTGTGGCCTCAAAGAAAGACAGGTATATCACAGGAACTCAGGAACATGAAGGAAGGGGTAGAAGTTCCAAGTGTAGGAAGCTCAGTCTAGAATTTGAATTTGTAAATGTGGAGCTCCCCAAGTCACAACAGACTGGTAAGGGACAAAAGGGGCTTGCCCAGGAAAACACTACTATGTCAGGAGACCTGGGCTTCCAATACACCTTCCCTGGCTACATCAACAACAACAAAAAACACTCTAAGTCCTCCTTATCACTTCATCAGTGGTAGTCTCAGATAAAGATGGCCCTAGCCTTCCATGAGTTGATCTCCAAAACTAAAACAAAACAACAGGCTGGAGCACCAAACCCTAAAATGTAGAGACAGCTAGGACAGTCCCAAAACTTTCTTCCCTGACCACTCACCTTGGATGGACTTAAAGGCCCCACGAAAGCTCTCAGTGTCATCACAGGATCTCTGGGGCTACTTCTACAGTGGTCAGCATTAGAGGCTTCAGCTCTCTGGTCTGAGGACCATAGCTCCCCAATGACAGGAGAAGAAGTGTCTTCTGCTCTCAGAAGTGGCACATAGTAGTGACCTGAAGAGGAGATAAATGTCAGCCACAAGCTTCTACTTGTGTGGTCTGAGTATGGGTCTGGGGGAACAACAAGGCAAACAAAGACAGAAGAGACCAAGTAAAACTATAGGTTTGGGGACCAAGACCAATTTGTGCCAGCAACTACTTAGCCTGATCTCCATTCTTTACTAAAACAGGTTTTTGTTTGACTTTTCCCCTGATCCTTGTTTTCACAATGGAGATGATGATACATCTTGCAAGGCTTTGAGATTACTAATGAAGATGCATACTTAATGGTATTCAAGTTCTTACTTCTACATGAGCCGCCAGGAGTACATGTTTGTAAAAAGAACTATGAGCAAACAAATAGGTCAGTAAGATTCAGACCCATCCCATATTGCCTCTAATCAATGTTCAATTTCCCGTTTTGTTCAATGATTTACCAATGTTATTTTGCCAAGACTTCAAATCTAGAAGGCGTCATGTAATTCTTTAAAAATTATCCAATCTGTCACTACTTTTAGACAACCCTACTTTGTGGTAAAACTTCTGGAGTCAAACTACCTTTTCTTTCTCCTACGTTATCCTAAGGTCTTCATCTCTCTTACCACAAAAAAAAATAACTCTTTTCTGTATGTCCACCTATAAAATATACCATTGACTTCTTGTCCTGAAACACACTGAATATCAACAAAACAAAAACACTTAACAACAACAAAAGTAAGGAGAGAAGGGGCAAGCAGCAGACACCCAAGGAAGCTAGAAGTCTGGAGCCAGGAGTCTGATTAGGACAAAGAAGGAGCTTAGTACACAGAGGTCACATTTCCTTCCGCCCTGTTTCAGTTTCTCATGTGCAGAAGAGGTAAGAGGTGTGCTGGAATATCAGCCTGTCATGCTGCTCACAATTACCTGGGAATTTTTTATTTCAAGTGCTTATAATAGCTTTTACATCTTTATTTTTCTACTTAAAAGAATGTTAACACAGAGCATAGTAAAAACCACAGCATTCGGGGTTGGGGATTTAGCTCACTGGTAGAGCACTTGCCTAGCAAGCACAAGGCCCTGGGTTCGATCCTCAGCTCAAAAAAAAAAAAAAAAAAAAAAACCCACAGCATTAAAATATATCTAACATTTCTTACTTGCCTAGCATGCAAGAGGCCCCAGGTTTAATCCCGAGCATTTCCTAAAACTGGGTGTGGTGGTTTATGCCTACAATCCCAGTTCTTGGGAAGAAGATCAGCAATCAAGGTCATTCTGAGTTTTTAGGGAGTTTGAGTCCAGCTTGGTGGGCTACATGAGATTCTATATCAAAAAACCAAAGTGAGTGATAGAGATAGAAATCAGCAGTTAAGAGAATTTGCTGCTTTGGCAGAGTACAAGGGTTTTGTTCCCAGTATCTACATGAAGACCTCCCAAGTGGCTAGTTCCAGTTGCACTGAGTTCAACACCATCTTCTACTCTCTGTGAGCACCAGGCAACTGATAAAGGGCGCACACACACACACACACACACACACACCACTCATGAACATAAAATAAAAACAATTTTTTAAAAATAGGGAAATGGCTGGGTATGGTGGCATAGGCCTTTAATCCCAGCACTCTGGAGGCAGAGGCAGGCTGATCTCTGTGAGTTTGAGGCCAGCCTGGTCTACATAGTGAGTTCCAGGACAGCCAGGACTACATAGTGTGACCCTGTCTCAAAACAAACAAAATCAACCAGAGAAATGTATTTATTAACATTTCAGTATCTGAAATTATGACTGATACCACATACCTATGAGATGAGATTTTTATAAGTGACAGATTTCTACCTGTTTCCATTTCATGGATTTTGAAATAATGGTTGTCTTTTAGAAAGGGGGTGAATGGGAAGAGGGGAGGAAAGGGGGAACTGTGGTTGGTATGGAAAAAGAAAACTTTTAAATAAAAAAAAATATAAAATACGGTTTAATTTTCTTTTGAATATTCAAATCCTTAAATATTTTGGGGTCTGTGTGTATGTGTATATATATAATGCCTAGGGCTTTGTATACTAAAACGTTCCAGGAATATATACTCTTGCTTGTCTGTAGAGGGCTGTGGGTAGACCGAAGTAGAGGTGTCCAGCATGCCTGAGGCCCTGAGTTCAGTCCCCAGTGCTTTGGAAAAAAATGCAACACTTCATCAACAAAACCGGATTCATGCTCTTGGTGGGCTTGTGTCTAGTTTTTTTTTTTTTTTTTTTTTTTTTACCCTATTCATCTTCTTAGGATGTTGTGTATTCCTTCCCTCTATTTATCCAACTGTGGGTCTCTTCTGAATGATGGGGCAGCATGCAGTAAGGTAGTCAGTCCCGCAGCAGGGTTTCTCTGTGTAGTTTTGGTGCCTGTCCTGGATCTCACTCTTTAGACCAGGCTGGTCTCAAACTCACAGAGATCCACCTGGCTCTGCCTTCTGAGTGCTGGGATTAAAGGCGTGTGCCACCACCGCCCAGCTTAATAACCACTTTCTATTGGCTTAAATCCATGTATGAGTAATTTTCTCTGGTAGATAGCCCACAATTGAAGGAGGAAGGAAAGGAGAGAAGGATGGAGGGGAAAGGAGGGAGGATAAGGGAGAGAGGACAGAGTAGGAGAGAGAGAAAGAGGAGAGCAGAGAGATGGAGAGAGAGAATGAATATAAATGGTATCGTACCTCCACAATCCCAGCAGGATAATGGCCCAGATGGGGTCCCCAGTTTTAAAAGGCTGAGCTGAGTTAGATAGCCTCAGAAGGGCAGAGGAGGGAGGCAGGCCCAAAATACACCTTCTTAGAAACAAACTAAAAACAAAAGCCAAATAACCAACCACAAGGGGCTCTGTGTCCACCCTCTCTAACCAAAAGGAATCAGAGAAACCTGTCTCAAGGATGGGGTGAGTCCCTGAACAGGAATTAAGTAAAAAGAGAGCCTAAAATTAGAACAAGAATGGGCAGTATGAAATGAGGCAAGGAGGTACAGTATTCAGGGAAAAAAAACAATGGATAATTTCAACAGGCTCTGAGGGGAGTTCATAGCTACTTTTTCAGAACTTGGGAAAGCAGACAAACCTCTGCTGTACTGCCCCAAGTTCACTCTTACAAAGGGCTTTCCATGCCAGGTATGGAGTCCACAACTCACCCATTAAATATTCTCTGATCCTTTCTTTCAGTTCTACAGATTTGTTTTTGCTTCTTTCACAAATTACCTATTTAAACAAAACAGACAAATTGAACATTCTAAATATTACTATATTACATTTCCTGTCAAATAAAATCTTTTTAAAGTTTAAATCCAGTAAATAGGATAGTATCTTTAAATTTTTTATTATTTATTATGTATATAGGTATATGGTGTGTATGTGTGTGTGTGTGTGTGTGTGTGTGTGTGTGTGTGTGATGTAAGTATAGATGCCCCAAAGGTCAGAAGAGGGTGTTGGTTCCTCTGAAGCTGGAGTTGCAGGTAGCAGTGAGTCATCCAACCTGGGTGCTGGGAATAGAGAACTCCAGTCTTCTGTAAGAGCAGTAAGTGTTCTTAACCACTGAACTACCTCTCCAGCCCTAGGATTATCTTAACACAAAATTTCACAAAATTCATACTCAGAAAACCTGTGCTAGGGGGCTAGAGAAATGGCTCAGTGGTTAAGAGCACTGGATGCTCTTTCAGAGAACTTGGGTTCAATTTCCATCAACATGGCAGTTTAACACTGTATGTAACTCCAATTTCAGGAGATCTGACACCCTCTCGTGGCCACAAGGCATATATGTGGTATAGACATATATCCAGGCAAAACATCCACACACATAAAAATAAATAAGCAAACAACAACAAAAAGAAAACCTGTGTTCAATAGCACAGCCTATTCTATAGAAATCACTATAAAAGCCCATTGGAACAGGGCAAGAAAACACTCTAGCAACATGGTAAACTTTATCTTTTTCTTCACACAACTTTTGTTTCCCATTTTCTGCAAGAAAAAAAAACTTAAAAGTATAAATATCAAGTTTAATTAAAAAGTATATATATATATATATAATATCAAGTATAAATATAAATACACATGGACATGCTGACCGTTTCTCAGCTGGAGTTTTACAGTATGAAAGTACACCCTCTCTATATAAATTTTTGCTGTTGGGTATCTGAACTCAAATAGAGCTACTACATCATATAGAATTTGCGGCTACTGGAATCAACTTTCTGAGCCCCTGGGTAATTACAACATTAATAATATAGAAAAGCAATTACTTTCAAATAAAAAAATAACAAGAAACCTCATAAATTACCACATTGTGAAAGAACTAAAATTGTGGGCTCAGTTGTAGAGGGCTTGCCTTGCATATTGAGACCCTAGGTGCTGTTCCCAACATTGCACATATACACCCACAATAGTCATGAGTTTTAGGTTGGTTATCAGAAAATCATTTTATAAAAATACAAATTAAAAAAACTATTTTTCTGTAGTAAATTTTTTTTTATTATTTTCCTTCTCCCTTCCACTCCCTAATACCAGGCCTTATGCATGTCAGGGAAGTTTTCTACCAACTGGGGTACATGAGTGTTACAAAATGTAGTAACAGCTAAGGGGCCTAAGCCTAAGGAAGACACTCTCACCAGAAGTGTCCTTTAGATTTTATTTCTGAGAGTAGTAGATCTAGGTCAGCCAGCAGCATCTAATGCTTGATCCTTAAATTAGCATTTCGGTTCTTAATAGAGCTAGGTCTGTCTTTATATCACAAGCACATGATGCAATGTAGCACATTTTGTTCTACTGCTAAGGAACACAAAAAGGCTTGCTTCACTAGGCATGAATGCAGCAGTATGTATCTGGGCAGCTAGTATGTATCTGAGTTGAACACATCAGCTGCTTTCAGCATTATAGTCATCATCACTACTACCACTATAACCATCATTCATTACCATTATGATCACTACTTCCATCACCGCCTATAGCCATCATCATGACCACCACCCCTGCCTTCTTTTGAACTTGGTTGGCTAATGTGTTTAGAAGGAACATGGAAAGACTAAGTTGCTCAGAACACTGATAGCCAGTTTCAGTAAAATCAGCAAGACTAGGTTAGCTCATTCCTTCTTGGCTCTACAGATACGCTGCTTTCACAGAGTACATCATGCTCAGCAGCCAACATTCTAAATATACCCACAACGTAAACACAACTCAGTTACTTGTGATTTCACTAGCTATAATCACAGAATGCAAATTTATGTATTTTAATTTTTAACAAAAGACAGTAATTGCAATTTAAAAGTTACTTACATCTTCAGGTGTTTTACCATATTTATTCTTTGGATTTTTCACAATCAAAGGGTGTGAAGAAAGCACATTAACTACATCCACATTCCCAAATTTACAAGCAAAATGTAATGGTGTATCAAAGCCCTAGAAAAGGTAGAGAAGAAGCACAATTGCTTACTCAAACTATTAACATGGCTGCTCTACAGTGAAAGCAGGTATTTATTTAAAAAAGTGCTTTTCAACCTTCCTAATGCTGTAACCCTTTAATATAGTTCCTCATGTTGTGGTGACCCCCAACCATAAAATTATATTTGTTGCTACTTCATAACTGTACTTTTGCTACTGTTACGAATCATAATGTAAATATTTGTGTTTTCTGATAGTTTTAGGTGACTCTGGGGTCAAGACCACAGGTTGAGAACCACTAATTTAAATCAAAACCACAAAACTGGACACCAAGCCTGACAACCTGAGTTCAATCCACAGGTGGAGAAAGGGAACTGTGTCCTGTGACATCCACATGCCAAGGGCCCCTTCTCACTAGTGTGCCGTGGCCCCCCCCCCACTAAATAAATAAATATGTAATAAAAAATGTGCTTTGAGTCAGGGTCTCACCATGTAGTCCTAGCTAGCTTAGAATTCCCTATGTAGACCACACTGACCCTCAAACTCAGATCCTGCCTGCCTCTGCCACCTGAGTGCTGGAATTAAAGGTATGAGCAACCATATCTGGCAATAAAAAAATTTTTAACAAAAAAATTAAAACCCCTCAGGCCTATGTGACAACACTTGACAAGTGAAGGCAGAAGAATCTGGAATTGAAGGTCATTCTTTGAGATATAGTAAGTTTGCGGCCAGCCTGGATTACATAAAATCCTGTCCCAAAAAAACAACAACAACAACAAAAAAAAAAACAAACCCAAAACCATTGTTTTTATAGTTGGCAAAAGTACTAGGCATGCTAGCATATAGTCATTGTATACCAGGCCCTGAGCCTGGCACAGTAACATGTCACTATTTATTTGATGTTAAGTGACAGGTCCCAAGGAGGGCATGTAAAATCAAAGGTATGCAGTTAACCTTAACTTTAATAATTTGGGACCCATTATATAGTCATGGAACCAATGCTCTAAATCTCACTCAGTACCACCAGAACTGAGCTAGAGCCCATCCAGCTGGAGTCTCCTACACAATTCTGGTATCAGATGTGTTTGAGAATAAATATGGTGGGAGAAATTTTGACTTTATTTATTCTTATAGTTGTTTTTAAATCTATTTCTATAATTTTGCTTAGCTGACTAAGAATTAGTTTCCCAATTTACTTCTTCTATCTTAAGTTATCTTTAATTTCACCGGGGCCGTGGTGGTGCACGCCTTTAATCCCAGCACTCGGGAGGCAGAGCCAGGCAGATCTCTGTGAGTTTGATGCCAGCCTGGTCTACAGAGTGAGATCCAGGACAGGCACCAAAACTACACAGAGAAACCCTGTCTCGAAAAACAAAAACAAACAAACAAAAAAGTTATCTTTAATTTCCTTTCCTATTTATTGTTTGAGACACAGGTTGTATTTTTGCTGCTATTGGACTCAACTTTCTGAGTCACTGGATAATTATAACAGTAATATGTTAGAAACAGAAAAGCAGTAACTTTCAAATAAAAACAAAATAAGAATAGCAACAAAAACTCCCATAAATTACCACCTTGTGAAAGAAACTAAAGTAGTGGGCTCAGTGGTAGAGAGCTTGCCTAGCATATTTGAGACACTAGGTTCTGTTTCCAGCATTGTGTATATGCACACACAGAAGTCTTAGGCTGGCTACCAGAAATCACTTAAAAAAAATACATATCAAACTGAATTTTTCTGTTGTAAAATTTTACTCCTATCTTTCTTCTCATTTTGTAGAACAAGTTGGCCTTGAACTTACAATTCTCTTGCCTCTGCCTCTCTAGTGCTTTCTTTCATTCTTTCCCCTGGTTTCCTAAACTCCTAGATTTCTGAGAGATTAGTTTTTTGTTCTAACCTATCATTACATTCTCCTTCATATAAACAAATTCCTGTGTCTCAAATCCTTACTGAAGACTTACACAACAACTAAAAGCCATGCCTTTGAAAATTTTTCAAAAAAATCTTTTATTTTAAAATTTTATTTACTCATTTAATGCATATATTGTGTACACAGGTGCTTATAGAGCTCAGCAAATAACCTGTAGGATTCTTTCCTTTTACCATACAGGTCCCAGGGGTTAAATTAAGGTTGTAGGTCCGCAGGCACAAGCTCCTTTCCCTGTTGAACCATCTCACTAGTCTAGTATTTTTTCTTAGTGGTGCTAGGGATCAAACAAACCCTTACACATGCTAGGTAAGCACTCTTAACAAACCTTTTTGGCATTCTTTCTAATCACAGCCTAGCTGACACCTTTCTTGAAAGAACCCAGGCCACCTCCTAGAGTACTCCACCCACCTACATTCTGACTATGTTTGGCTGATAGCAGCCAGAGGCTCTTTCATTCTCTACCTATGGGATCTCTTTATTGAGTGTTACTTTCATAACCACAAATTTCTTGGATTTTTGTTGTTATTTTAATTATTTTATGTGTGTGGGTGTTTTGCCTGCAATTATGTCTGTGCACAACCTATGACATGTATTCCTGGTGCCCAGGGAAGTCAGATCCCATGGAACCAGAGTTACAGATGTTTGTGAACTGCCATATAGATGCTGGGACTTGAACCCAGGTCCTCTGGAGAACAGCCAATGCTCTCAACTTCGGAGCCATGTGTTGGTTTATTTTATTTTTTTAAATTTTTATTATTAATATATATATATATTTTTTTGGTTTTTCGAGACAGGGTTTCTCTGTGTAGTTTTGCGCCTTTCCTGGATACTAGGCTGGCCTCGAACTCACAGAGATCCGCCTGCGTCTGTTTCCCGAGTGCTGGGATTAAAGGTGTGCACCCAGCAAAGTTTGTTTTAATATACAGTCTCATATAGCACAAACTAGCCTTAAACTCACTGTGTAGCCAAAGACGACCTTAAACTTTTTTTTTTTTTTTTTTTTTTTGGTTTTTCGAGACAGGGTTTCTCTGTGTAGCTTTGCGCCTTTCCTGGAACTCACTTGGTTGCCCAGGCTAGCCTCGAACTCACAGAGATCCACCTGGCTCTGCCTCCCGAGTGCTGGGATTAAAGGCGTGCGCCACCACCGCCCAGCAACCTTAAACTTCTTAATCCTCTTGCTTTCATCTCCCAAGTGCTAAAATTACAGGCATATACCACCAGTTTTCTATGCTGCTGGTGACCTAACTAGGACTAGCAGACAATAAAGCAGGCACTCTACCTATTGAGCTACATGCCCCTCCAACCCGAAGCCCCCTTGTGTAACAGTTTCCTGGGAGATCGAAACATTCCACCTACAGGGAAGCTCTTTAAACAGGAAGGCAAACTCAAAATAGCTTTAGGAAGTCCCTGAAACTGACCAGATTCATTAGGCTCCTTCCTGCCAGAGTACACAATAAAAGCAGAGAGTAGCCCTCAGACTGAAGGAAGCTGAGCACAAAGAAAACTCGGAGACAGACCATGTGGTGGTTTGAGTAGGAATGGCCCCTCAAAAGTGCATAGATATGAATGCTTGGTAACCAGGGAGAGGCATTCACTATTAGGTGTGGCCATGCTGGAGTAAGTATGGCGTTGATGTTACTAGGGGTGGGATTTGGGGGTTTCAGTAGCCCTAGCCAGGCCCACCGGCTCTCTCTCTTCCTGCTGTTTGTGGATGGAGATGTAGAACTCTCAAGCTATTTCTCCAGCACCACGTCTACCCACAAGCTGCCATGTTCCCTGCCATGATGACAATGGACTAAACCTCTGAACTGTAAGCAAGCACCAATTAAGTGCTTTCCTTTATATGGGTTACTATGGTCATGGTGTCTCTTCACAGCAATAGAATACTAGGACAGAAGCTGGTACCATGGACTGGGGTATTGCTGTGATAGGCCTGACCATTCCTCCCCGCCCCCCAAGACAGAGTTTCTTTGAGTAGCCTTGGCTTTCAAGGCACCCACTCTGTAGACCAGGATGGCCTCAAACACAAGAGATTCTTCTTCCTCCACCTTCCAAGTGCTGGGGTTAAAGGCATGTACCATCATCACCCCTGACCAAGCTTTGTTTGGGCCCTTTTAAGCTTAAATGGGCCATCCTAGTTAGGAGCATGGAAGACAATGTTGCTGAGGGTGATTTGAACTGTGAGGGCCCAGCTCAAGAAGTTTCTGAGGGGAAGAAAATTATATATGGCCCATTCTTGTGATATTTTGGCAAAAATGTGGCTGCTTTTTGCCCTTGTCCAAAAAATCTGCCTGAAGAGTTTTGGATTAATGACATTGGCAGAGAAGATTTCAGGGCAGCCTAGTTGACTCTGTTGTGTTATTAATGGTGAGTCTTATGCAGATCTATAATGAAAAAGAATTAAATTGATTGAGGAAAACTACAAAATAACGTTTGAGGAGAAATGGAGCACCAAGAAGTGTAACAGAGCTAAGTTCAGCGTGCAAGGAGATAAAAAGTTTAAAAAGCCTGATCCTAAATGGACTAAAGGGAGTGGTGACCTCACAGAAAGACCCCACCCATCTAAGCTTCCAACTTGTGAAAAAGAATTAAAGAAAAGCTTTAATCCCTGCACTCTGGAGGCAGAGGCAGATAGATCTCTGGGTTTGAGGCCAGCCTGGTGTACAGAGTGAGTTCCAGGAGAGCCAACCTTAGGCAGAGAAGGAAACCATCAAAAACAGAAAGCTAGTGGAAATGTATTTGAACTAGGGGGTCATGTCTCAGCCCTAGCAAGCAGAAGAACCTGGCAGCTTTGACCATGTGTTCTGTCTTTAGAGTCAGGGATGTAAGAAAGGA
Source organism: Peromyscus eremicus (assembly GCF_949786415.1). NCBI lineage: Eukaryota > Metazoa > Chordata > Mammalia > Rodentia > Cricetidae > Peromyscus > Peromyscus eremicus. The sequence goes on along the minus strand of NC_081438.1, from coordinate 157,820 downwards.
GTTGTGGAATCTCCCTCCATGGCTAAGCTGCTAAGGTCAGGCAGATGTCAGGGGTGTCCCTGCATGGAGACCCAAGAGGCTATTGTGTGAAGCTGTGAAGGTGAGGCCTGGATTGCCTTGGAAACCGTAAGATGTTGGAGATACCAACCTGTGGGATACCTGTCAAGGAAAGCTGCAGCCCAGGTATGACCAGCCCAAGAAAGAGAAGTTTGTTACAGACAACAAAACTTAATGGAGCTGGACATCTGAGGAACACTTTGACATCAGACAGGGAGATGCAGAATTTGGAGTTTGCCCTGCTGGTTTCTGGTCTTGTTTCAATCCATTATTTCCTCTCTATGCTCCCTTTCCTCCATTTTGGAATGGTAATGTATATTTTGTATATGTTGGAAGTATGTGATCTGCTTTTTGTTTTTTATTTTACAGAGATTACAGTTAAGCGATAGCCCTGAGTCTCCAAAAAGACTTTGAACTTTGGATTTTTGAAATTGGACTAAATGAATTTTTGCATTATGATATGGCTACAAGTCTATGGGGGCTAGGGAGTGAAATGTGGTTTGAATAGGAATGGCTCCCTATATATAAGAGTTGCCATGGTCATGGTGTCTCTTCACAGCAATAGAAAATTAGGACAGACCAGCTGCCTGGAAGAAGTTTAGATAACAGAGGTACCCGGTAAGGATACTCTCTAACCTGTTGAGCTGCCTACAGGCTGTTCAGTGTGCTCCAGATTCCCAGCTTTGTGAGCTGTCATTTATGTTAGGGTGGTCCTTGGTGATGCAACTGTCTTTGAGTCATTTCTGCTCCTGTAAGCTCTTACCTATATACCTATAAGTAAACCTAATAAAACTCATTGGTGGAGTTGGGGATTTAGCTCAGTGGTAGAGCGCTCGCCTAGCAAGCGCAAGGCCCTGGGTTCGGTCCTCAGCTCTGAAAACAAAACAAAACAAAACAAAAAATCAACAACAGGAACCTCATTGGTTCACCAAGTTGGACTTTGGTGGTATCTGTACCTTGGTCTGTCATGAGTTCGCTATCTGGAGTTCCCAACATGTGTGTTGCATCTCCCGAAGAAAAGTTTTGTTGTGTAATACCTTCATAACCATCTTTCTCTCTAAGTCAATAAGCATTTGTGTCTTCCTAATATTCCACAAGCCTTGCACACTGATGTAGCATAGAGAAATAAGAAATACTTCTACATATCAGGAACCTAAACCTCCAGCAGACAGACTAATGAGGAATGCTCACCACTTTGTCAGGAGTATTCAGATAAAGGTCAACAATGTAGAGGATGCGCTTCTGCAGCATGTCCATGTTATCATCTGGGTACATCAGACGCATAAACTCAGGGTTCTCCAGAGTCTCTAACATCATCTGGCACATAGAAGCCTGATTCTCTTTGGCAGCAACATGCATGACATTGTACCTACATCCCTCCTAAAAGAAAGGATGAGTTTTGTGTTTGTTAAAACACTGAGCTTCATGTTTGTTAAAACACAGGGTCACTGGTCAGGAACAGTGACTAGGAGTGATGCTGAAGGCATACTTACTTGTACAATCGTTGGGTTGTCCCCAGAACCAATTAGATATCGGGGATTATTCCAGATAAGATCAGAAAAGGTGTGTTCTTCCCCTTTCTCAACAGCTTTCCGAAGCTTGGCAGTGAGGTCCTGTGTACGGGGATTTTTATAACTGTTTGCTCGTTCTTTGTTTACTGTTTCTGATTCAGCCAGGCACAAACCATCTGCTATTAAGAGACAGAATTGAAGAACACCATCTCACAAATATTTTCTTCTCACTTAGCCTGCTGTGGTAAAAGGCTTAGGAGCTCTTGGGAGTGATGGGTAAGAAATGACAATGGTACAAAGCACACCAGAATACTAATGCAGTGCTGAGCTCAATTAGATGGCTGAAGACTGAAATTAAGACATCACTTTGTGTGCTTTTTTTTTTTTTTTTTTTTTTTTTTTTAAAGATTTATTTATTTATTATGTATACAGTGTTCTGCCTGCATGTATGCTTGCAGGCCAGAAGAGGACGCCAGATCTCATTACAGATGGTTGTGAGCCACCATGTGGTTGCTGGGAATTGAACTCAGGACCTTTGGAAGAGCAAGCAGTGCTCTTAACCTCTGAGCCATCTCTCCAGCCCTTTTTTTTTTTTTTTTTTTTTTTTTTAAACAGGGTCAAAATGTGTAGCTCGGGCTGGCTCTAAACTCATAGAGCACATCCACCTACATGTGCTTCCCAAGTGCTGGCAGTAAGAGCATGCACTACCATGTCTAGCCATTTAGTGTACTTTGAAGGTAAGTCAAGAAACTGAGTGTGGTGGTTCAAACCTAGAATCCTAGTACTCAGGGGGTTGAGACAGAAGGACTGCAAGTTCAAGGTCAGCTTGGCTTGACATGATTATTAAGATCTTTTCTCAAAAACCTAAAAATGTCAATTCTGTTAAGTAGACAAGAGATTAGCAGCAACTACAATTCTCTCTTAGAAAAAAAAGAGTTCTACTCATAGCTTCTAAAGGTTTAATCAAAACCTGATAGCTTCTTCAAAAAATTTCCTGCATGGGCACTTTCCCAAGCTGAAAGGAGAGACACCTAAGTAAAGGAAGAGTAGAGGGCAGTAGACAGGCCCTCAAATGAAAGACAGCAGTCCACCTCAAACAACTGCAGGGAGAAGGGATGTGAATCATGGTCAAGCCTCTCCAAACAGGCTTCTGGCTCTGAGTCATATAGTGGGTGTAGATTTCTAGCTCTCACAGGGAGACTGATTCTTGCAGATCCTACAAGTAGGTGTACACAGATTGTTGTCAGCATCAAAATATCCACACTCAAACAAGCAACAGCTAGAGCCACAAGAACACAAGGTGTTCCCTTTGCTGCTTCTGTGGTCCACATGCTAAGACTCGGCTCATCAGCTTCAGGGCCTACTAGTACCAGACTCCATTCACCTTTATGTCCTCAAACCTTCCCAGGGCAGCTCCCTAGTCCTCTTCTCTTTTGTTGGTCCACTGTAGGGCCCCTCAGCTCTCCACCTCCTCCTACACCAGATTTATCTCACAGATTAAGAAATATCAAAGAAAGAGAATAATAGTGGTAAATAATAGTAATGACAAGAAGTCCGGCATGGCTTACCTTTCAACCCATCACTGCCAAAGACTGGCACTGCCTTCACAGGAGACAGTAAAGACACACTTTTGTTAGGAGAAGGGAAATAATCACATACTCCTCTAGCAAATTTCTCAGCATCTTCTCTTGTGGTAAAAGCTTTAAACCGGGACCCTTTGATCAATTTGACAGCTTGCAATGCTTCCTTTTTATCTTCATAAACATGGATCCTTTCTGGGTATAAAAGTAACAAGGGAAAATTAAGAGATGAATAGTTTGAACACTGTATTAATTGTACCCAGAGTTCAACAGTCAATTTAAATTTGTTAACAAATCTCTTGGTTTCACCTTCATGTTCACAGTTCAGATTTTCAATCTTTTATAAGAAATATCTTTTAGGATTAAAAAAAAGTGTGTATGTATGAGTGTGCATTTTTGTGACTGTATGCACATAATGTATGAGTATCCTTGGAGGCCTAAAGAGGATCAGATTCCCTGGACCTGGTGTTATAGGTAGGTTATGAACCACCTAACATGTGAGCTGGGATAAGTGCTCTTAATCACTGAGCCATCTTTCCACCCACTCCCCATATTTTATCCTTTTTTTGGTTTTTCGAGACAGGGTTTCTCTGTGTAGCTCTGTCCTGGAACTCACTCTGTAGACCATGCTGGCCTTGAGCTCACAGAAATCCACCCCCACCCCCCCAATGCTGAGATTAAAGGCGTGTGCTACCACCGTCCAGCCCCATTTTTATCTTAAAGAGGTCCTTGAATACAATGACAATGTATGTGTGTACATATATATAAGCAATGATACCATATATACCTGCATGTTAACTTCATATTCCAAGATATAATAACTTACTAAAAATGTATTTTAAATGGATTAAATAAAGATCTAAATAAAAATAATTCAAAACTAAATTAATATTCTTGTACTGGATATATAATAGCTTATACCTCTTATCCTAACAGTCATAAGGAAAAGTCAGAGCTGTTGAGAGTTAAAGCCCACCCTAGGCTATACAGCAAGATCCAGGCTAGTCCAAGTACACAATATAATCCTGACTAAAATAAAATAAAAGTGCAATTCTTTTCTTTCTTTCATTCTTTTTTTGGGGACAGGGTTTCATGTAGCCCAAGGTAGCATCCACTCAAGTGCTGGGGTAATAATTATGTGCCACCACATCAGGTTTTATGGTGCTAGGGACTGAACACAGGGCTCCATGAATAATAATAGGCAAATGCTCTGCCAACTAAAACAGACCTCTAGCCCAAAAATATGACTCCTTGAGATTGAAAATTATTTATACACTCATTGGTAGGTACATTTATATTTATTAACCTAAAAGCTGTTCAGGTTGTAATGAATTTAAGAGGGTGAGGGAAAGCTGGGCAGTGGTCGCACATGCCTTTAGTCCCAGCACTTGGGACGCAGAGGCAGCAGATCTCTGAGTTCCAAGACCAGCCTGATTTATAGAGCGAGTGCCAGGACAGCCAAGGCTACACAGAGAAACTCTATCTCGAAAAACAAACAAACAAACAAAAGATATGCACAAGCATAATTTTCCAGGATAGCCAAGGCTACACGGAGAAACTGGGTGGGGGGGCAGAGGGGGGGAAGGGAGAGGGAAGACGATTAATCGGCAAAATTACTAACAAATGGAAGTGAGCCAATCGTTTCCAAGTCAAATCTGACAGAATATTTTCCTAGTAACAAAAAAAAGAAAGAAAAAAAAAAGTATTGCTTAGATTTACCAAATTAAAAAAAAAAAATCAGAGAGTAACAAGTACAAATACTGAAATTAATCTTGGGCAATAAGATTATAGTTTCCTAGTCTGTATGAAGAGACCCTACACAGCACATTACCATTTCTCACAAGGCCATCCTCATATACTGGACACACTCCATAGTACAGAAGTGGCTCCTTAGCAGCTGTCACTCCAGCCTTGTGGTTGTCATTCCTGGCAGAGGCACTGAGGGGTACTGGGTAGGACTTAGATGTCACAGCTTCATCTTCTGGAGGGTTCAAGCCCACACTGTAACCAAAATCTTTGTCTTCGGAAGAACTGGCCTGATGAGTTTGTTTCCCTTCCATAGATGCAGGAGTCCTTGGGGTGCCCTGGATAAATGCTGTGGCAGTTACCTCACTGTGATTGGGAAGAGAGGAAGTCAGCAATCCACCTTGCTCTAGTAAAGCCTGAGCTAATTTCTTCTCAAAAATAAATCTTGTTGTTGATGTAATGGGTCCACATTTCAATCCAGCTTTTATAACTTCTTTTCTAAGGTCATCTGGATTCAGGAGTTTCAATCGCGCCAACATGGCATCCATTGTCACTTCACCTAAGTTCAAGAAAGCAAAAATCAACTTGAACCATGGGACAGTAGCTCAGCAAAGCACATGCTTAAGTAGGTGCTCAGTTTCCTCACAGGATCCTACCTTAGATACAATATGTATTCTTTTTTTTTTTTTTTTAAAGATTTATTAATTTATTATGTATATAGTATTCTGCCTGCATGTGTCCCTGCAGGCCAGAAGAGGGCAACAGATCTCATTACAAGTGGTTATGAGCCACCATGTGGTTGCTGGGAATTGAACTCAGGACCTCTGGAAGAGCAGTCAGTGCTCTTAACCACTGAGCCATCTCTCCAGCCCACAATATGTATTCTTATCCTAAAGCTACTCTTTTACCTTTAGTTGTTTAAAGAAGGTTTTATCTCTGCAACTTAACAAACATAAACAGAACTTCATACATTACTAACTTCAATCCTAGGATAATTATTGAAATTCTAAGCCTCAGTTTCCTCACCTACAACATGGATATAACAGATCCACTCTTGGGTTATAATGAAAAGCAGAAAAAATAATGAATACAAATTCTGTCCCACTGGGTCTGACACTGATAAAATATCCATAAATGTCTGCTACAGCCATTGAGCTATTGAGGAACAAAGGCTCATTAACCCTTAGAATGAGTAACAGCACACTGGAAAGTCAGTTAAAATTAACAAACAAGCAGACAAAAAACTGACACATACTCAATGGCAGCCACCTCTGACACATAAGAAGCCATGACTGCTCTCCAAAGAGCCTCTACTAACAAGACAGATGATGGCCATAGCTCACCAACTGCACTGGAACTGGAAGTATTAGCACAACTTTTGCAGTCTTAGAAAGATGGATAGATTGATAGAGACATGAGAAATTGAAGTAGGTCTGCAGATTAGACAACAGTGTTCTATCACTGTTCATTTCCTTGTCATACTTGTGGTGTGATTATGTAGCATAGAAAATCTAGAGAATCTAAGCTACTAATATACAGAATTTTGTTTTGTTATGTTTTTGTTTTTCAAGACAGGGTTTCTCTGTGTAGCTTTAGCGCCTTTACTGGAACTCACTTTGTAGCCCAGGCTGGCCGCGAACTCACAGAGATCCGCCTGGCTCTGCCTCCCGAGTGCTGGGATTAAAGGTGTGTGCTACCACCGCCCAGCTAAGACAATACATTTTCAAAGACAGGCATGCTGGCATAGTCTTGTAATCCTAGCACTTATGGCTAGGACTCAGGAAGACCATGAGTTTACGGCCAGTCTTAGCTACATATAGCAGGAACATTAAACAAGTAAGTTTCATTTCTCTGGGACAAAAGCTTTACAGGTACAGGACAGATAGGTTGAACTTCCTTGAGACACTGCTAGACTAATCTCCAGAGGGGACTATACTGTTAACAGACCACCAACAACAGGGGAGCCATCTTCTCTGTGTGTGTCAACTTTTCGGAATGTCAGTATTTTTTTTAAGCTCAGTTAATGTAATAGGTATGCATTGATACCTCACTGCACTGAACTTTTTTTCCCCTACCAGCTGGTAATGTAAAATATCTTTGTACATTAATTGAACTATTCTGTGTTGTTTTTATAATCCTTTATACACCTAAAATGACTTCAAAAAGAAAAACTAAAACTGAAAATAAACTTTTAGTGAAACAAGATGCTGCAAACCATGGTGTTTTGGCTCTATACCCTTAGCTACATTAGCTACATGCACTGCTCTGCTTCAGTGTTTGGGTGACTTTTATTCACTGACCTTCTCTGAGTTTTTGATAGTGTTCACAGAGTCAACAGACTAGTGGGCATTATATTCATTAAAGATGTCCTTATTGCCTTATGTGTTCCTATTAATGCATGTATGGGTGTATGTGTGTACATGCAGAAGTCAAAAGTCAATGAATAGCCTCAGGTGTTATTCTTTAGGTGCCACTCAATTAACTAATTAATTAATTAGTTTTTCAAGTCAGGGTTTCTCTATGTAACAGCTCTGGCTATCCTGGAACTCACTTTGTAGACCAGGCTGGCCTTGAACTCACAGAGATCCACCTGCCTCTGCCTCCCAAGTACTAGGATTAAAGGCATATGCCACCACACCTGGCTCAGGTGTCTTGAGGGGACGAGAGAACGTAAAACCCAAAAGACAAGGTATTAGACCTGTTGTCATGACTCATATATTTCATCTCTCCACAGCTGCGTACAACCACAGCATTATCTTGACCTTCCTGTTCTGTTTCTTTAGCAAAAATGGAGAAATCAATGACTGCTAAGGGTTGAGATATACTTCAACGATAGAACACTTGCCAATATGTGCCAGACCTCTGGTTTTTCTTCCCAGTACTGCTAAATAATTAAAAAGTGGAGTTGTATATAAGCTCAAAGAGGCAAGTGAAGTCTCAGTCACCCCTAAGATTTTCTTTGGCCCTAGGGTCCTAAGGTGCAGTCAACAGCTTAAAACTTCATCTTTCCTCTAGAATATCTAGAGGAATTACTGTTTGTCTTCCACTAAGAACTAGACTCAAAGAGCAAGAAAGCATTAGTGAAACATGACTTCTGATAAACACAACCTGGTAAGCACTGTACTATAGTTCAAGGAGATGGAGGGCTGAGAAGAAAAGAGCTAAGCACAGAGGTGTGGGCTTACATCAGGAGTTCCCAAAACAAGCAAAAAAGACCACAGAACCCGGAAAGGGGCCCCAAAATAGCTTGACCACACAGCAGCCATGACAGGTTTAGGGGCCTAGACACAACTTCTGTGACAGGCTTACTGGCAGGCAACACCCAGATCCATGAAATGCCTTAAGCTGATACCACCCAGGGATCCACCCATTGGTGAGGAAGTACCTGACATCCCAAACATTCCAACCATCAGATAAGGTGGCCAGATGCCCTTGAGTCTAGCACACAACTATTTTTTGTTTTACAGATACCTCCAGACAATTGTCAGCCAACCAGGGTCCTGGACCCTGGAAATCCCCTCACCCCAACCTCTGCTATGATAAAAACTCTGCCCCACCTGAGCTCAGGGCTCTGCTCTCACCGCTGTGTTGGACAGACAGAGGGATCAAGCTCTGGAGCTTGAAATAAAGGCTCTTGGCTTTTACATGCGGGATTTGGTCTCGGTGGTGGTCTTTTGGGGGTTCCTGCTATCTGGGCATAACAAACCCTACAAAACTGCCAACCCTACAGTGCACTGATGAACTCCGTTGAAGACTCTTGGGTTTTATTTACCAGACCTTTCCCCAGAACTGAGACATGCATCAATCACCTCAGCAGCTCTTACATGGATGATGCCAGCAGGTAGTAGGGCTCAATTTCCAGCACTGAATGTATTACTCTCAAAAAACCACAGTAAGAACTACTATTATTCGTATCCTGCTAATGGCGGGGCGGAAAATAGTGGGTGAATGGAATGACCCGCCCAGTACTGATTAGTCCCACAGCAGCAGTGGCAGAGCCAGGAGTAGGTGTGACATGATTTCACTCCAGACACCAGGCTGCTGCTTAACGCTCACCTCGATCTTAAAAGTGACTAGCAACCATCCTCCCATCTCTACTCACCCAGACCTGACAGTCCAGTCAAAAGCAAAAAACGAGAACGACATCCCTCAATTTCCCCTGTCCCTAAATCATGGAGTCACACCTAACTTCATTGTCTCATCCTACCACTATATTTAGTTAAGTTTCACATTCAAACCACTGCCAGAACCAACTTCCTCTTCTTCGACTCCGACTAAGTCCGGCGAGTGTTCTTTAGTCTACTGTTCACCCTTCCCGCAGCCCTTGCAAAGCCGCTCCCTGGCTCAGAAGCCCTTCCTCTGTAAGCCCCAGACTCGCCCTGGTCTCTCGATCTCACCCAGTGTCAGGAATGCTCCTACAATGGAACAAGTTCTGCGTCTCGGTCAGTCAGATTCCCGCCAGTGGATTCGGGCCGTGACAGGACCCTACTGTGTCCACAGGGAGAGCAGAGCGAGGCTTCCCTCCCACTGACTAACGCGACCTTACCTGGCTGAGGCGCCACAGCGGCAGACGCGCTGGGAGGCGAGGAGGGTATCCCGCAACGGTTCAGGTCCCGCGGCCGCTTCTCTAGCCGCCGGACCAACCAGCGCACGGCGATGAGCAGCACGGAGGCACCTAGGAGCTCCCAGGCCAGCGCTGCCCACTCAACCACAGCCAACCGCTGCCACAGCATCGCCACCGCCGACGCCGAGGCCTAGAGCGCGGGCGCCGGAGTTATAGTCCGCGCCGCGCACACCTCAGGCCCTCACTAGGCCGCTCGCTTCGCTGCCGGAGCCGCGCAGGCCTTAGGCCTCCGCCCCGCCGCGGGGTTACAGAAGTTACAGCCTGACAGGAGACGGCGAGGCGGGGTGCGCGTGCAGTCCGGTGTCTTTCGTTTCCCAACGATCAAGCCAGAACGCCTCCAGGAACCCAGCCTCCGGCGGCTTCGGAGGCAACCGGGGTCCTGATTCAAGCGAGACGCCGTCTGGCAGTGGCGCGGGCAGCATGTCAGGGGCCTGAGTCGGGCTCGGCGCTCTGGCTGGGCGCGGCTTGTTCTTCAGTGCCGTGGGCGCTTCGTCTTGAGTTGTTGCCGCGGGTCTGGGGATTGGAGAGCCAGGAGCTGGCACCTGGGCCACCAAGACTGTGGCCAGAGGAGCCGGTCAGAGTCCTTGACAGGTAAGTGCTGGGGGCGAAAACGGTGGCCAAGTTCAGAAACCCTGCTCTGTAGCCCTGCCCAGTGTTGTAAATGGAGCTGTTTCTCTGCAACACAACGGACCCTCCTGGCAAAATGCCAGTGCCATTCTGACGGATAACGCGAAAGCCTCCCCAGCACTGGGATCAAAGTTGTGTGCCGCCATGACCGGCTGCTAATTGGAATTTCTTGAAGTCCTTCTCTAACTTTTTTCTTTTTGAGTCTTGCTATATACCCTAAACTGGCTTCATGCTGGAGATCTCCCTGCTTGAGCCTGCAGAATGTTGAGGTTTACAAGCATGTGTCACCATAATTTCACTTCTGACTACAAATCACGAGGGCACCGAAGACCATGAGAGCCCGTGATGGTGTAGAGGCTTCTCACATGTACTTTGAACGGTTTTCACCAAGAAGGGTGTAGGTTGCTTGTTGGGGGAATTACAAGAAGGCAGAGTGGAAGGTTGAGGCTGGGATGCCTCTTCTGTCCAAATGTGCATCCTGCTTTACTGCCAATGAGGACTTGACGGTAAGACCAATTCTTTATCAGAAAATGGTGGCCTGAGGCATGTCCTAGGAAGACCTGAGTGGAGGCCTGCAGGTTATGATGCAGAATCAATTTACAAGCTGGACAAGTGTCAGGTGTACACCATTCAGGTCATGTCCTCAGTTAAAGATGTTACTCCTCAAGACAGATTGAGGGAAGCCTGCCGAACTAGATACAAAACAAATAACCAACCAGGTGACTAAGAAATGAATTTCCAATGATTTTTTTTTTACAGCCCCAGGCAAATTTAGATATATTTCAGTTTAGCAGGGCATGGTGGTGCACATTCCAGGACTTGGGAAGCAGAAGCAAACAGATCTCTGAGTTCGAGGCCACTCTAGTCTACAGAGTGAGTTCAAGGACAGTCAGGACTACACAGAGAACCCTTGTGTTAAAAACCAAAGTAAACAAAAAATTCAGTTTAATTGTAGACTGAGGCAGATGGGTAAAGTAGTATTAATTCCTTTAAGAAACAAGCCCAGCAATATGTCCTAAAGCATCGGAGAGCAACTTTTGATGTTGTCTTTTGCTTCATTATTGTGTTTATTTAAAAAGACTGTTGTTCATTACGACTGTTAGAAGCTGGGCGTAGTGGCTAACTCATTTACTTGAAACCCAGGCAGCTGAGAATGATCAAGGTCAGCCATCCTCAAAGACTTACCAGAAGTATACTGTACTTGTGGAGATCCAGCCATATATATACACATAGAGAAGAGCCCATGGCAGAGAATTAAGTAGAAAAAATTGGGAACAGCAACAGTGGGGAGCCTGAGATTCTCAGGTGGAGACATGCTAGTTCCATAAAACTAAACTGGGAAAAGCAGCAGGCCAGGAATCCTGGGTTAAGGATCATAGCTAGGCCGACAACAGGCTGGCCTAGCAGGTGAAGGAAGGTTTGGACTTCTTTTCAGAATGATGAGGCATTAATTGTTGAGAAAGTATGCTTTGATCAGCCTGATGGAGATAGTACAGTTACACAAAGGTTGACAAAGGGTAGTAGAGTGCATATGAAAATGCATATTTAATGCTCAGAAAACTTCATGTGAGGTGTGTAAGTCAAGGCTGCCCCTCCATAGAGTTATACTACTGTAGGATATTCATATAGAAGACATATGACTATTTTACTATGAAGGTAATTCTTGACCTAGACATGTGTAAGGAAAGTCTACAAATCATCTTCTGCAGATACCTATCTGGAAGGAGGATAAAAGATGTTTATCCATGGTTCTACTCAGCTATCCCCATTCTAGGAGTGGCTGGAGCTCTGACTCCAGGGAAGAATAAGCACTTCCTTAATCTGGGTTGTTAAAACTGCAGCCTAGTAGGTGCCATTTTCAACTCTAACTCTAGTTCAACTATGGAAGAACATAAAAGGCTTATAAAGGTGGTATAAGTGTCCTCATAGTACATTAGTGAGTTCAGCTGTGCCCCTTGTAAAAGGATTATCCCAGCTGTGTTTCCTGCCCGTTTATATCCCCTCATGAAACCCTCACCTGAATATCTTGCTGATTCCTATCTGTTGTATTTGGAGAGGCTAGAGTATGTAGGCTGGGGAAGACTATGAGGGGTGCTCTATCTATGCTGCTACAGGGAAGCCTTCATCTTTGCAGAGTAAAGGCTTTCTAGGTGAACCCACATTCCTGTAAGTACCCCCTCACCTGTGCTCTGTAAAGAACCCCAATAAACTCATTGATTCCCCAGAATGAACTTCCACTGTTATTTACATATTCCCAGGAAGAAACTTTAGCAACAGGTCACCATCCAGTGTGTTTTGGGAGCCAGGTTCATGCCATTGTAAGGGCCATGGGGATGGAGATAGTACAAGTTATACAGAGGAGGACAAAGGGTAGTGAATGGCATAGATTCTAAGAATTTTTCCATATTTAGATTTGGGGACTCTCTAAGACTATCATGGTTACCCATTGTGGTGATTTGAATGAAAATGGCCCCCACAGACTCATAGGGAGTAGCATTATTGGAGGTGTGGCCTTGTTGGAGGAAGTATGTCACATGGGGTGGGCTTTGAGAGTTCAGATGCTCAAGCAAGGCCCATTGTCACTGTGCTGTCTGCCGATCCAGATGTAGAACTCTCAGCTACCTCTCCAGCACCATGTCTGCCTATGTGCTGCCATGCTTCTCACCATGATGATAATGGACTAAACCTCTGAACTGTAAGCCAGCCCCAATTAAATGTTTTCCTTTATAAGAGTTGCTTTGGTCATGGTGTCTCTTCACAGCAATAGAAACCCAAACTAAGACATCCATCATGGATGGCAGGGGTGTTAAATAACCCATTTTATAGTTCCCTCATAACTTGCTTCCGAATGCTACATGAACTATCAGGTTTCGGAGTACCTTAGTGACTTAAATACTGAGCTTCCTAAGTCCTTCTCCTTTTCCATCTTAATTTTAACTGTGTGGCTTATTAGTAACATGTAGCTGAAATAGACTTGGGTGATTCATTGATCAAAAATAAAGGGTGAATAAAAATGATAAGAAATTGCTTAGGATAAAAAAATTAATCCAGCAGAGACTAAGTCAACTCAAGAGCATTTTTGCTCCCTGCATATGCTTTTGCATGTGTGCTGCTTCCTTATGGTGATGGTGGATGAAGGCCAATGAAGGTCAACATGCTACTTCTGCTGGTCTAACATAACAAGGAGTGAATCTTCCTTTCCTATCTCAAGCTCTGGTAGGACACAATTACCTTTTAAAATGGTGTGAAACAACATGAGATAAAAAAAGCTACTCCCAAATATGACAAAATGCTATTACTAAAAATGAAGCCCTCCCAAATGAAGTATGAAAACCTTTACCAAAAATAGTTTATTGCATAAAATGTAAGGAATTCCCAAGCACGCTTATATTTAAAAAAAAGCAAAACAAAAACAAATCAACATGCCTTTTAAAGTTACAGTCTGTTAACTGTGACAACAGTTTTCCCTGGAAAAGAGCTAACATGAAGACTGACTCTTGTGAAGAAATTTTTTATAGAAATGAGAAACTCAAAAACTGAAATTTACCCTCTAAATTGGACATCAACCCAAGGATCCTGTCAGAACCTAAGACTACTATAGAGTAGATTTGGCTAGAATTCCAAACCACTGAGCATGTTAGGGTAAGACTCAAGATATCTCATACCACAGCATTATTCTTTATCATTAGGGTCTATCTCATACCATGGCATTATTCTTAACATTGGGGTCCTTGGAAGGCTCCAACACTTTTTCTTTTCAAATATGACGGTCCCTTTCACTCCCATAATCTTCACCTGTTAATTTTTGTTTCAAGATACATGAACATATGTTATGGTGAGCCTATAGGCCTATGGCTTTTACAGTATCCAAACACTGGGACAAGTTACAGTTTGAAATGGAGAAAGAATTTAACACAAGCTTTCTGATATACAACACTAAGACTACTTTCTGAGAGGGCCAGTCCTGTTCCCTGTATCCCAAACCCAAGTAAATTCAGTCTCACATCTCAAAATCACTGCCTGCTACAACACTATAAAACCTAAGACCATGGACTCAATCTGACATGTACAATTAAAAAAAAAAAAAAAAAAAGGAAATCACGTGGCAATTTTTTTGGACATAAGAGAAATAAGTAATATTATAAATCATGCAAGCCAAAGTGTCAGCTATAGGACATGATATAGCATATGTGATATATGCACAAATGTTATGCAATGGTAAGCCTCCCTTAGAAAACCCTCCAGTTGCCTATAGTTTTTCATGAGAAAACCGAAAATTCCTAGTTTTCACTACACAAGCAACAGTAATTCAAGCTGTATTTACCCAAGAATAAGCTCTGGGAGGTAAAGTACAATGGAGTCCCTTGGAAATAGGAGGAAAAAAGCAAAACCAACCAACTAAACAAACAAATAAAACAATACCTTAATTGACAGCAAATTTGAAAATGCAACTTCAAGGTGTCTTAAGGGACCCTAAAAGGATGCCATCTCCAATCTAAGAGTCCTCTGAACCACAAATGTGAGAAAAAAAACCACATTGGTGCACAAAGATGGACAGGGAATGGAGCCAAAACGTGCCAGACCCAAGGACCTGCAAGGTAGATAACAAAGCCTAGAGGAAGTGCCATTTCTGAGGGTGTCCATGCACATGGGACAGCAAAACAATGGAAGAAATATGTTAAGACATGAAAGCAACTTTCACTTGAGTTCAGAATTAGCTTATCCTTTCCTAAGTCAACGCAACACAACCCATTTGAAGACCTCTCCACACAGGAGAAAGCAGCTCTGCTGCAGAATAAGCCCAACCCAAGTATTATTTCTTGGTTTTGAAATTTAAAATACAAAATAAATAAGAATGTAAATTACCATCCTTTTCCTAATTTCTAACTTACAGATAAAGAGGGTATATTAATATATAATGAAGTTTTCAAGTTGGGTTTTTTTTTTTTTTTTTTTTAGATTAACCCTGTACAAATGCTATATACATTGTAAAAGTTCCAATACTTGCTAGGGAATATTTTTCAAACACCAGACATCATTGTGATTACTTCTACTTTAACCATATCAGTTAATCTCCTAATAGGATATTAGAAGAGAACAACTGATTCTCCACAAAATAGACAAATCCACTAAAAGACACCTACCTGGGCTGATCACTAATGTTCAGAACTTACTTTTTCAAGCCTTTCTCTTCCTTCTAACTTAATATTTCAGATCATTTTTTTGTTTCACCTTTGTCTTTTTAAATCATGGTTTCATGTAACCAAGCCTCAAATTGCCATGTAGCTGAAAACTGGTTTTGAACTGATCCTCCTCCTGATTCTACCTCCCAAGTGCTGGGATTACAGTCATGAATTACAAAACCCACCTCATTTTAAATTTTCTTCACAGGCTTTCATAAAGGTTAAAGAACTTAACTCCTCTAGTCAGTATATGAAGTATTAGTATATGATTTGGGAAGCAGATTGCAATAAATCCCATATTTAGCGCCAACTTTAAACAAGGTTTCTGTCTCTGGACCTCCTGTCTTTCAAACCACAGCTGCCCACCTTCTCCTAGGTATTCTGACTCCTAGTAATACCAGTGTTTAATAGAGGTCCAGGGTAGTTCCAAATGACCACACAGACATTCACAGTGCCCTATTAATACCATCTTTGGGACACAATGGATACAGCCTATAACCCACACACAGACTAAGGCTGCCTCCTTTCCTGCTCCTTTCTTCTTCCTGTGCTCTCCAAATGTCAGGTCAGCATTAGGAGACCTTGGAGATCTTCCATCCCCTGCTAGATGCCTGACTTGCCCTGCCTGTTCTTAATCCAAAGTGAGTAGAACCACATAAGGCCACAGACCTGAGAGGTCAATGTTAAGAATTCATGGAGATGCTGGCAGAAAAGACCCTCAGAAATAAAATGACTAAAACAACTCTTTCTGTGTGAGAGTATTTGGTTTTAGGATGCATAGAAAATAAATTATATTTCTTAAAATACATTTTTTTTACTGACATCCCTAAAGCTACATGTACACTGTTTCTCAATATTCAAAAGGCAATCAGTAAGACAATTAGGTCTTTAAATAATATAGGTATATAGTTTTTTTAAAGACTTTCAGTATTTATATATACATTCTATATAGGTAGAATAGTTTGAAAAACAAATGGAATAAAAACAAAAGGTGCAAATAAAAGTTCATTTCTGTAGGAAAGTAAAGGTCTTAATGAGTAGAACAGTAAAGACTTCTATGTGCTGATGCCTACTGCGCTTACTCCGTAGTGCCTGATAGGAACAGGTTCCTGGCAACACCCTTAAATCCGTCTACAGCCACACATAAGATCCTTCCTTCTGCAAGAAACTGTTCAGACATTGAGATTTCACCAGTGATCCAAACTCTGATGTTTTTAAGATTTGGTTATTTTATGGGAAAAGTTAGTTGTTTAAAATGACTATTTCTTTAATTCAGTTATTTTAATCCTCAATAAAAGGTAAAGGGAAATTTAAATCTCACCTCTCCAAAAACAAAAAACAACCAGAAGCACACAATCAAATAAATAATATTAACAAAAGAATATTCCTTCAGCAGTCACAAATACTTGGTGATGAAGACAACAGTAGTCATTGGCCCAGCCCTTCTCTGGGAACATTGTTTTGACTATGTGGTTTTGTGTCTCCCCTGGGATGGGCATGCTCTGCAGAGGCAGCTTCCACCTGAGCCCATGAGGACAGGGACTCATGCACAGTGATGGTATGCTCCTCCATCTGGCGCTGCAGACTGTCCATTTCCTGCCTGGGGAGATGAGAGAAGACAGAAGAAGAAACCCTAAGTCATAGAAGGACCAGATAGAACCACTAACCATACCTCTCTCTAACAAGCCACAGAGGTGGGCTCACCACCATATGTGGTTCCCTCAAAGACCAATAAATGTATCACAGACCAGCAAAATCAGCTGGAGTCAAAGAAGGCAAAAGCTCCTGGCATTTTTTCCCCACTCTGGGCAGAAGCCAGCAAACAATCTAGCATAGGTTTCTGTTTTCTGAGAAGTGCTTCTATCAGAAACATGAGAAAGATATGAAAGCCTGATGCTAATCAAGTTGCTGTCTGGAAACCACCTGAGGCCACTGCCACATGTGACTTCCCCTCATAAGGTCACCTGACAGTCAGGGTCCTCTGTGCTGGCCTCTTCTGTCCTAAGCTAGGATGCTCATCCTATAGGGGACAGGTATAACACCTGACCTTTTAAGGGCCCACCAAGATAGTTTACTTAGATATTTTCACTTTACATACATGGACCCTAGAAGCTCTGCCAATATTAAGAGCTTCAAAGGCATAGGCACCCTACAAACAACAGAAGAGATGCCCCCAGGAAAAACATGTCTAAAGGCTGAACAAAATGGGGCCATAGAAAACAGATCATACTTGAGCTGCTGCAAACAGCTGTTGAGATTCTTGAGGGGTTCCTTGCTCACAGCAGGTGGAGGCCTCAGCAGCTCCTCTAGCAATGAGGCTGGGACAGGACAGTCTGGTATCTTGATGGGTGTTGCAGGGCTGGAGGAGTTGGACTCACCTTTTGGCTCTTTCTTCTGTTTGTAAAAGCACATCATTAGCCTCTCTACAGCCCTCCTCATCTCCACTATGACAACTGGTCCCCCCCTCCCCCATGTCCTGCTGAAAAGGAAACTGACTGAATTGCCAGGTCTATAAAGATAGTCTGACAGTAAGTAGATTAAGAAATACTAGCTGGTCCTGCAATCCTAAGCACAAATCACTTGTGCCCTACCCTCAGGAAAATAGCTAAGCACTGCATTAGAGCTCTCTTGGAGTTTCCTGAGATATAAGCCTATACCTTGAGCTTCCCTAAGAAATTAGGCAATATTTATGTAGGCTGTACAAATAAATAAATAAGTAAATAAATAAACAAACAAACAAACAAACAAACCTGCCAGGTATTTGAACCCTCTAGCAGGGTTGATAATAGCATGAGGTTCCCACCTGAGCCCATCCTGAAGCCAGTGTCCCACAATGGCAGCACAGCAAGGCTGAGTGCTCATTAATTTAAAATAATATTACAACAAGATATGTGTATTTAAGAAGAAAAAAATTTTGTTGAAAAGTTACCAAAATAAAATGTTTTGGTCCACTTTCCAAGCATAGTCCTCTATGATCTTTGTGCACAGCAATATTCAATGTTAGTTAAATGTATTAGTTGAGCTGTGAATGAATAGAAAACCTGCCAATCTCCTGCTCCAATAAATCTAAATGAAATAGACAGTTAACCTTTAAGGGATGTAACCTAAATCCTACCTTGGTTGCACCACGGCGGAGATCCAGCTTGAGCTGTTGGTTCTGCTGTAGCAGAGTTTTCATGTTGTTCTTCAGTTCAGACACTTTTGCTTGAAGCATAAACTTATCCTTCTGGGTCTCAGATAGGTCTTCCTGTACCATTTCCAACTCAGACTTGATAGTCTAGGGAAAGTGATCAGATTTTTTTTTTTTTAAGCTAAAAGATCCTAAATACCTTGCATAGCGAGTGACACATGCCTATAACCCCAGCAGTGGTGAGGCTCAGGAGGCTCAAGGCCGGTTTTAGCTACATAGCAAGTTTGACATCAGCCTGGGCTACATAAGAGCCTGTCTCAAAAAACAAGCACTGTAGCCTGGTGGTGGTGGTGCATGCCTTTAATCCCAGCACTCAGGAGGCAGAGGCAAGTGGATCTCTGAGTTCAAGGTCAGCCTGGTCTACAGAGTGAAAAGGCTACACAAAGGAACCCCATCTCGAAAAACAAAACAAAAATCTTAAAAACACACTTTAAGATATTAAGTTGTATGTCAGTTTTAAGGACATGTTTTTTGTTAGGACGAGTTGTATTTTTCATAGCAGCAATTTCCTCTGTAGTTACCTAGGCACTGACAAGTTCATTGGAATCAAACCCCTGAGTTTAAAAAAATATTTATTCTATTTTTTATTATGTGTATATGGGTTATGTGCACATGAGTGCAGGTGCCTGTGGAGGCCAGAGGAAAGAAAGATGGATTCTCTGGAACTAGTTACATTTGGTTGTGAGCTGCCCCATGTGGTGCTAGAAACTGAACTTGAGTACTCTGGAAGAATAACAAGAGCTTTGAATTGCTGAGCCATTTCTCCATTTCCTACTCTTAACATTATTTTTAGATTGACTGATTTATGTGTGAGTGCTTATGTGTGTTTATATGAACATGCAAGAGCTTTCAGAGGCCAAAAGAGGGTGTTGACTTTCCTGGAGCTGCAATTATAGGAAGTTAAGCTGCTATGTGAGTGCTGGAAACCAAACCTAGGTCCTCTGCAAGAGCAGTTAAGTACTCTTAATTGCTGAACATCACTGCAGCACTCCTGACACTGAACATAGAGCCTTTTCCAAACAGCAATATCTTCATGGCCACAGTTAACCCCAAGAATCTTTAAAATCCTATAGTCAACTATTAGACTAAGTCAAACCATTCCTAAGAAATAGTATAACCCTATAGCAGGAATCTCAAAGAGTCTTATTATAAAATCAAACCTGAGGACAGTTATTGGGGTGAATACTGGAAGATCAGAGAGACAGAACAAGCCACAGCTACCTCACCTCGACAGATCCTTAGCTGGTCTTGTTTCCTCAGACTGGAGGCCTCTGAGTCCTCATCCAGAATGGGTCTCAGCTGAACTGCTGCTAGAAGCCTGAAAGCTTAACCAGCCAAATGCTTAACCAGGCCAAAATGCTTCTAGTTCCTGGTCCTCACGCCTTATATATCTTTCTGCCTTCTACCATCACTCCCTGGGATTAAAGGCTCGCTTTCTGGGATTAAAGCCGTGAGTCACCATGCTTGGCTGTATCCTTGAACACATGGATTTCTGCCTAGCTCTGCCTCCCAAGTGCTGGGATTAAAGGCGTGTGCTACCACTGCCTATCCTCTATGTTTAATATTGTGGCTGTTCTGTCTCTGACCCCAGATAAATTTATTAGGGTGCACAATATTTCAGGGAACACAATACCACCACATAACCCAGTCTAATGACTTGAGCCTTTTTTTGGTGTGTGTGTGTGTGTGTGTGTGTGTGTGTGTGTGTGTGTGTGTGTGTGTAGACAGGGTTCTCTGTAGCCCTGGCTGTCCTAGAACTCACTCTGTGGACCAGACTCAGAGATCCACCTGCTTCTGCCTCCTGAGTGCTGGGATTAAAGGCATGTGCCATCACACTAGGCCATGCCATTTTCCTTTCCTTTCTCTCTTTCCTTTCCTTTCCTTTCCTTTCCTTCCCCTCCCCTCTCCTTCTCCTTCCTTCCTTCCTTCCTTCCTTTCCTTTTTTACAAGTAGGAAGTATTAGCAAGTATGTCTCTGGTCCTTTCCCTGAGTAGAAAAGATTATTCATTTGAGCCTCCATGGAGAAGTAAATCATAAACTAGGCACTAGACCTAAAACAGCATGCTCCTGGTATACTTCATACAGCTTAAGAGAGGGATAGTGCTTGAGTTTGTCTCAGTTACATTCCATCTAGCTGTATAACCTGAACCAGATAACCATGCTGAATTTCATTGTAAAATGGAGACAGTGTCTTCAGATCATTGAGGTAGGGTGGGGGAGCCCAGAGGGTAATCCAATTCAATGAGAACTCTTCTAACACTCAGCCTGTCAGGTATTCAGTAGCCAAGGAATGCACCCCTTCCATCCAGATCCAGGGCTTGGGATAGATACACTACCAACCTGCAATGTCTGTTGTGTACTCTCTAGTTCTTTCTTGCCATGTTGCTCTGTCAAGTCAAGCTGCTGCTTCAGGGACTGAATTTCTCGTTCTTTCTGATCTAATTCCCATTTGAGATTTTCCATCTAAAAGAAGAAGACACATGACTAACACAATTTTAAAATGGTGCCTTATAGTGTAAAACAGTTCTAAGGTATTTTTACTCATATTTTAGTATTACATTTAGAAAAAAATGTAATTTCTGTCTGAACAGACAGGGCAGCAGGGACCTAGCTGTCACCTCTTGGCTCCCTGTGGGCTGCTGGCTCATCTGCTCATCCAGCTGCTTCTGTAGGAGCTGGAGCTGGGTTCTAGCTTCTGCCAGCTCAGTCTGGAATTGTGCTATTTCTTGAGAATGCTTTCCCTCTCGAATCCTGGCATTTAAACAAACAAAAAGGTTAAAAATAAAACGACAAAATTCCCTCAATTTGTCCTCCAAGGCTGTCCACGGTGAAGACCTTTTACCATTGGCTGAAGACAGTATAGAGTACTTCCACTGCTCTACTTCCACTAACGCTGCAAAGAAAGCCCTTTGTACTCTGGGAGACACAGTCTATTCACCAAACTCAGATTAGGGTGCTGTCAGACACTTCCATAACACAATAAACCTCTGGGGCTGCAGTAGAGGTATGTGGACATCCTTAGGTTTACCCTACCCCTTTCCACATGTCTGAGTTGATGTTGCATTAGTGTGAAGCTACAATGAATCTCTGAATACTCAGGATATCCCTGGATTGAGTGCTTAAATGGAGGTTCTTCCTATTCCAGGAAGAAATCAAGGAAGAGCTGGGTTAAGGTTAAGCTCAGGCTTCCTGAAACGGTCAGTCAGATGACTCTGTTCTTTTGACTTGCCCGTAAAGTACTTGGCAACTTAGGGAAAGACAGATGACTCTTTCTGTGAGATTCAAAATGAATTAAAGATGAAAGAAAATCCCAATAGCTCTGATGTGTTCTATGGAAAATGGACACTAAGGTCACCATGGCCAGCCCTGGTTTGTCCTTGTGTGCAAGCATCAGGTACTCACTGAAGCTCATCCGCCTCGGCCTGCAGTGTCTGTACCAGGTGTTCCTTTGCCTGCAGTTCCTTCTTCACCTCACTCAGCTCCAATGTAGCTGCCTTAAAGTGGCGGCGGTTGTGTCCAGCTTCTGCCCTGACAGCAGCCATCTAGAAGAAAGTGAGTAAGTTGACATTACTCACACACAAGTTGTACCATGATGAATGCTACAAGTTTGATGGAATACCAAGTACCAACACTGAAGCCCCTACCAAACCCACACAGAACTGGTCTAGCTTGTGTATTTTCCTCTTAAGACCAACTTACAGATAAAGATGAAGATACCTGGCTTTATGCTCAGCACACAGTGGACTAGTGACATATAGGTGACAGACTGTGCTGAATGAAAAATTTTACTCAGTTTTCTTAGTTTTAAGAGGTTGTTTACTCCTCAACTTTATTTATTTATTATTAGTTAAGTTTATTCCTAATTCTTATATTTCCACATAATTGTAATAAGATTTAATTCTATGTAATTGGCCTCCTCTGAACATTTGTTGATATTCAGAGTCAATAATAGATTCTCTCAAGATTTCCAAGCAAACTCCTGAATGCATAAGAAAAAAAAAAATTCCATTTTCTTTTCTAATAATTTAGCAATATCAGTTAGAGAAACAACTACAGCTGCCTAGCACTTTAGAGGCCCAGGGTTCAGTACAAAAATGAAAAAAAAGGTATCAACAGTATCATCATTAGTTATTCAATTTACTCTATACTTGTATTTTAATGGGCCTTAAAATTATGTCACAGATTTTTTGTTCAAGTTGTTTCCATTTGAAAATAACTGCTTTTAAGATGAGAACTAGCTGGGTGGTGGTATCTCATGCCTTTAATCCCAGCACTTGGGAGGCAGAGACAGATGGATCTCTGTGAGTTTGAGGCCAGCTTTAAAATTATTTTTATTTAAAAAAATTTTTCGTGGGCCAGTGAGCTGTCTCACTAAGGTGCTTGCCATACAAGCCTGACCATCTGAGTTCAATCCCTGGAACCCAGATAAAAGAGAAAACAGAACTGACACCACATGTGTGCCATGACTCACACACATCATGTACGTATGTACACATGGTAATTAAAAAAATTTTTTAAGTTACAATTATTTTTTACTGTCTCAGGTGGGCATCTGTAATCCCAGTACTTCGAAGGTGGGGGAAGATCATGAGTTCACAGTTTCCAGGCATGATGGTACATGCCTTTAATCCCAGCATTCAGGAAGCAGAGGCATGTGGATCTCTGAGATAGAGGCCAGCCTGGTCTACACAGCCAGTGTCAGGCCAGCCAGGGCTACATCATGAGACTCTGTCTCAAAATACAGCAACAAGAAGTAAAGAGTTCAAGGTTATCCTCAGCTACACAGCAAGTTCAAGGACATCCTTGTTACAAGAGACCGTCTCGGGGGAATAAAAAGAAACTTGTGTATATAAATAACAGATTGTACACCCACACAACAGTGGCCCTGATTATCTGCTCTGTGCCAGCAGGTGTGTTAGTAGGCAGCTCACATTCTAAAAGAGGGAAGGGTATAATAGCCACCATAGGCCTCTGCTGCAGTGATTTACCTGACGGATCAGTAAAACTGGAATGTGGAAAGGAGCCAGTCACAAAGACAAGTCTGTATACTTTAAGGCAATATACAGCCATATTTCTTGACTGATTTTAGACAAGGTCTTGCCATAGAGCTTAGGCTAACCTCAAATTCACTACATAGTGCTCAAGCTGGCTTTAAAGTCAGGATCCTCCTGCCTCAGTCTTCTAAATGCTGGGATTACAGGAGTGTGCACAAATGGGAAGTGTGCTTTTTAAATTCTACAGTTCCTTTCCTAGCAAAGACTAATGTGCATATATATGGGTGCCTCAGTCTGACCTTCTCAGTCCTTCATTGCTAAAGTCACTTAATGCCATTTTCTACAAAGAAACAATGTTCTCTGCAGTCTCTGTCATAACAACCCAGTCCTTAGAAACAAACTCAACATGGAAAGGGCACCCCCATAGTCTACATCTCCTAGAAGGCCCTATGAATTTGAAGCTGACCACATACCTGTTCCTTCATGCTGTTTACTTTCATCTTTTCTTTCTCTAATGAGGCTTGTAAGGCTTGGACCAGTTGCTTCATCTGGCGATCCTCCTCCTCTTTGCGCTGTAAAACTGCCTGCACCTACATCACATTATGAAAAGATAAATAAGGAACGATATCAATCCCAAGCATCTATACAACCTGCAATACAATTTGGGATCCTCTACAGTCAGCCATCATGTAGAGCCCAGTAGGATGGTGTGGTGGTTTGAAAGAAAATTAACCCCCCCCAAATGGAGCACTATTAGGAGGTGTGGCCTTGATGGAAGAAGTGTGTCACTGTGGGGATGGGCTTTGAGGTCTCTTTTTCCCAAGCTTCCCTCGGTGTGACAGTTGACTTCCTGTTGCCTGCAAGATACAGCACTCTCAGCTCCAGCACTATGTCTGCTTGCACGCTGCCATGCTCCCCTTCATGATCATAGTGAACTGAACCTCTGAAACTATATGTGAGCCACCCTCAATTAAATGTTTTTTTTTATAAGAGTTGCCGTGGTCATGGTGTCTCTTCACAACAATAAAAACCTAAGACAGATGGTATACATAGTGATGACATCACAGGAAAGGAAACAAGGTAGGGAAGGTTAGAAGCCCTTCTCTGGGGCTAGAGATGTAGCTCGGTTGGTAGACTACTTGCCTAATAGGCACAAAGCCCTGGATTTGATTCCCAGCACTTACGTATAAAACAATTGGTGTGGCTATAATCCTATGGCACAAGGCAGAAGGATTAGAAGTTTAAAGTCATCCTTAGCTACCTACTGCGTTTAGGGATAGCCGAGATGTATAATCCCTGCCTCAGAAATGAATTAAGTGCTGAAGTCTGATCTCACAAATTGTGTCACATGGCTGTGTTCAAGAACATAGCTGAGAACCAAAAAGAAAGAGGCAAATGTATCATACAAGCAAGGCAGCCCAGCAAGAACAGGAATGGTAGGAACTAGAGCAAAATGTAAATTAACTAAGTTAATGTAAGTTCAGCTACCTCTAAAGCACTGTAGAACCTAAGGAGCTGAGAACAGAACCTATAATAAGACACCAAGGTGGGGTTCAAATCCCAGTTCTAAATGATATCAGGACTTAGCAAGTGTCTTTTGCACAGCGTCTGGCCTGTCCCACCAGGAGCCTACTATGTAAAAGGGACTCATGAACTTGATACAATGACCACAGGCTCTTACAGCTGGGACATCCAGGTTTGTGCAATGGCCAGGTTCCTCTGAGCCTCTGAGCCAGGTGTGGTGGTCCCCTGAAAGTAGCTATGACTCAGTGTGGTGAGACACTGACAGTAAGTGTGGTCCACACAACTCTCATGCTGCTCCTGGCAGATAGGTCTCAGCACCTGGAGATTCAGCTGCACCAGGTCAGCTTCCCTCTTGGCTAGTGCAGTCTCTAGTATACTGTTGTGCTCCCGCAAAGCTGCATTAGACTGTCCGAGGCCGGTGAGCTTCCCTCGCTCATGTTCTAACTCCAAAGCCAGTTTCTTATTTGACTCTTCAAGACGTTTTATCTTCCTTCTGAAGCCTCTGGATTCTTGAAGCTGAAACATATAGGTACATGTAAAATTTCATGCTCTGGGCAGGTGTGGTGATTCATGCCCATAACCCCAGTACTTGGGAGGCAGAGGCATAACGATCAGTTCAAGGCCAGCCTGGCTATATCAAAAGCAAACCCCCCCCCCCCCAGACACACAAATCATATTCTGTTAGATGGAATTATTATACTCAACTGAAACAGTTGAGCAGTTTTCAACAAGAGCTAACACTAAAGCACAAACTGTCCTTGACTTATTACCTGTGAAGCTACTGCTCTTTTGGGTTCACAGACACTGCGAAGGGCCTTGCTAAGCTACTCACAAATGGGCATGGGGCTGGGCTAATCTCAGCATACCCATTTGAGGACAGGATAGAGATGGTTGAATAAAACACACATCCCTAAAAGTTATGTAATATTCCTGGAGACCCTGCTGTAGCAGCGTGGTAGGGTTAGTGTACGACAGGGGCTGGTGACAGGGCCCTTAGTGATAACACTGCCTGAATAGGGCCAATAAACTGCTTCTGAGTTTCCAATTCTTTGGCAAATTTAATTTGGGTTTGTTATTTACAATTAAAGCATTTTAACTGGGAAAAGAACAGGAATATCTAACCTTTGGACACTGAACTATGACAAATCTGTTAGGATGGATTCATCGCTATCCTAGGACTTATGTGGCATACAAGCTACAGGCTAGACATACCTGCCTTAGAATGTAAGTCTCAGTAGCCATTTTGTAACTGTAAAGTGGTAACTATTGTTATCCTCCCTAGAGTACTGGCAACAATCTGATCCACCAACAATCACAAGGTGACCAAGTGCCAAGGAGCAAGGCTGAGCAGACAGGAAATACAGGTGTTACCTCATCTTCCAGCTCCAGCACCTTCTCCCGGGACTCTTCCAGTTCCTGGCTAGTCATTGTGATCACCTCCTGTAACTCCTTCTCCAACAATATCTTGCTTTGGCCAACATTCTGCAGTTCCACCTCCAGAGCCCGAATCTTCTCCTGAGAGCCAAAATGGGAGTCATGTTTAGTCAACGGCCCTTCCCTCCTGCAACTCTCATGGACACATAATTGACTACAGCCTAGATTTTGTAGTTGTTGTTTTTAAATTTTTATTAAATTTTTGAATTTGTGTGTGTACATGTGTGTAAGCACGTGTGTAGGTGACCTTGTGTGCATGTAGAGCTCAGAGGACAACTTGTGGGAGTCAGGTCTTTCCTTTCACCATATGACCAGGGATCAAACTCAAGTTATTAGGCATGGTGAAAGGGGCCTTTATCCATTGAACCATTTAACCAGCCCTGTTGTTTTGTTTTGTTTTCGAGACAGAACCTCCCTTACTAAAAAGCCCAGACTGGCTTTGAACTAGTGAACCTCTTCCCTCAGCCTCACAAGTGTTGGGATTACATCACTAAACCCAACTCAGGAAGCTCTATTCTTTTGTTTATTTGTGATAAGGTCTTGTGTAGCTCATGCTGTCCTAGAACTTGCAACAGCCAAGATTAGCCTTGAAATCCTGATCATCCTGCTTCAGCCCCCTGTATACTGGGATTATAGGTTAGAGCCATCATTCCTGGCTGGAGGTTCTATTGTTGACTCTTGTGTGTGACTGAGATAAAAGGGTATACAGTAAGACAAAGTCATTTCCTTATTCCAGCCTACCATAAACAAAACCACAGCTAAAGCTGCTGGGAATATTCTGTTCCTCAGTTGCAGATTCTAGACTCCAGAGCACTCCACCTGCAGGGCAGTGGTGGCGCATGCCTTTAATCCCAGGCGGATCTCTGTGAGTTCGAGGCCAGCCTGGTCTACAGAGTGAGATCCAGAAGAGGCACCAAAACTACACAGAGAAACCCTGTCTCAAAAAAACAAACAAACAAACAAACAAAAAAAACCCAAAAAAACAGAGCACTCCACACCTTGCTGCCTTTACTAGGTGATCCAAAAGATTTAAAATGACAAACAGAAAGGAACATGGTGATTGAATAGAGACCACTCAATATTTTATAAAATAACAGTATTTACTTATTCAACTAGATAAGCACATACCCATATAACCTTCTAACTTATAATGATACATCTATAATCTAAGAACTTGGGAGGCTAAGGCTGGAAGATCAAAAGTCTAAGACCAGCTTAAGATACAAGGAAAGACCCTGTTTCAAAAAGAAAAACACGTTTGGCATTATACTATACACCTGTAATCCAAGTATTTGGGAGGTGGAGGTATGAGGAATAGAAACAAAGCAATCCTTACCTAAACAGGGCCAGCCTGGATTACTCTAAAACATCAAGAACAAAAACATACAAACAGGGAGCTGGAAAGATGGCTCAGCGCTTAAGAGCACTTTCCACTCTTTCAGAAGACCACAGTTTGATTCCTAGCAAAGCGGCACCCAACAGTCTGTAACTGCAGCTCAAGAAATCCAACACCCTCTCCTGGCCTCCCGTGGCATCTGCACACATGTGTACGTACACGTACACGTGTACACACACACACACACACACACACACACACACACACACACACACACACAAATAAAAATAAAAACTACTTAAAACAAAAACAAAAAACTCCTAGAGGCCTCTTTCGGCCATCTTTCCACGCTGGCACCATGGTGTGCATGAATGTCCTGGCTGGTGCTCTCAAGAGCATCAACAATGCTGAGAAGAGAGGCAAACGCTAGGTCCTCATCCAGCCCTGCTCCAAAGTCATCGTTAGGTTCCTAACTGTGATGATGAAGCATGGTTACATTGGTGAGTTTGAAATCATTGACAACCACAGAGCTGGGAAAATCGTCATGAACCTCACAGGCAGGTTGAACAAGTGTGGAGTGATAAGCCCTAGATTTGATGTGCAACTCAAAGACCTAGAAAAATGGCAGAACAATCTGCTCCCATCCCATCAGTTTGGCTTAATTGTACTGACAACCTCAGCTGGCATCATGGACCATGAAGAAGCAAAACGAAAACACAGGAGGAAAAATCCTGGGATTCTTTTTCTAAAGATGTAAAACACATTAATAAAAAGCCTCCATGGACTGTGAAAAACAAACAAACAAACAAAAAACCCCTAGAGAACAGAACTTTCCTAATGAAGTGACATTTGGATGACCTGGACACACATACTCTGTTGCCTCCATCAGAGCTGTGTGGTTTACTGACCTGTTGCCCTCATCCTGTCACCTCTCAGCCACTGTAGCAAATACAACCTGTCTACCTGTCAGAGCTCCCCAACTTCATGGTCCTAACGTACACCTATCTACATGAAAGGACAGGAAAGTGACAAGGCTCACTTTCCACATTTACTGTGAGCCAGGCCAAACAGATCCTCTTCCCACTCAACTCTCAGCTTGTCCCCCTAGTACCTCCTGCAATTTTATTCCATTTTTTCTACTTTATCAGATACTACCTCTCTCACTGCATATCACACTGTACTGTCTGTCTGTACCTCTTCCCATGAGTCCTAGGGTTATACAGAGAAGATTATAGGACAGAAGTAAGTTCTGCCTCTGCCCCTCAGCCAAGAGCCCAATTTCTACAGGTCAGGGAAGCTTCTTCAAAGGCACATGAGATAGTACATATATATAAGTTACTAAAAGTCCAATGACAGACCAAGTCACTAGTTAAAGAAATGTTGTCTATGCCAGATGTAGTGGTGCCTACTTATGCTCCCAGTGACTTAGTAAGCTGCGGAAGAAGGACTACAAATTTTAAGGACAGCCTAAAGATAACTTAGATTGTCTCCAAATGAAAATTAAAAATTAAAAAGTAGAGGAGGGCTGGCAGTGACATAAGAATTTTAAAGCAAGAAAATGTTTATAGACTACATTTTTCCTATTTTCAAAAGAATGTTAAGGACTCTAGCCACATATAGTGGTGCATGCCTTTAATCTCAGCACTCCAGAGGCAGAGGCAGGTGGATCTCTGTGAGTTCAAGGCCAGCCTGGTCTACAAATGGAGTTCCAGGACAGCCAGGGCTATTACACAGAGAACCCTGTCTCAAAAAACAAACAAACAGGGGATAGAGAGATGGCTCAGAGGTTAAGAGCACTGGCTGTTCTTCCAGAGGTCCTGAGTTCAATTCCCAGAAACCACATGGTGGCTCACAACCACCTGTAATGAGAGCTGGCCTGCAGGGATACACGCAAACAGAACACCGTATAATAAATAAATAAATAAATAAATAAATAAATAAATAAATAAATAAATAAATAAATAAATAAATCTTAAAAAAAAAAAAAAA
This sequence comes from Peromyscus eremicus, assembly GCF_949786415.1. Lineage (NCBI taxonomy): Eukaryota > Metazoa > Chordata > Mammalia > Rodentia > Cricetidae > Peromyscus > Peromyscus eremicus. Next base: position 128,025 of record NC_081438.1, on the reverse strand, counting down.
AGACCAAAAACAAACAAAGCCAAAAGAGTCATAAGGACTTTGACAGGGAGAAATGTGTTTACCTACATGTAGAACAGGGTCACTGCTGCCACTAGTGCTCTGAGCTCTGAGCTGGCTAAGCTCTGCATCTGTGGCCTCCTTGGTAGCCAGGGCCTCCTGCAGGCGGCGGCTAAGAATGCTCACAGCGTTCTCATAAGCTTTGTGCTTGGTCTTCATCTCCTTCTGGGCACTGGTCAGATCCGAGCCCAGTCGCTTCATCTTCTGCTTCTGTTCTGTGATGGCCCTGAGACATGAGTGAAAAAGCTGAGTTAAACTCCTGTGCAACCAGCCAGCTCCCTGGCCTCAAACATCAAGGGCACATACTGTAGTTCACCTTCCAGGGCTGTATAGTGTCTTTTTTGTTGTTGTTTTTGTTTTTGAGACAGGGTTTCTCTGTGTAACCCTGACTGTCTTGGAACTTGCTCTATAGACCAGGCTGGCTTTATACTCAAGAGATATGCCTACCACCACACCTGGCTCAGGGCAGTGGATCTTGAGAGGCTTCAACTCAACCCTATTCTGTCTTGCCAGAACCTGGCTGACCCTCAGGAGAACTTGGGCAAGTGTGTTCTTGTTCTGGTTTGGTTGCTGAAGGAGACAAGGTATCCGTCAGGAGTCCATGCTAGAGGGACAAGAAAAGCAATGTGAATCCACTAAGTCACATCCACCGTCATCAGGACCTGCCCTTAAAAATGATTCTGTGATGGGTATGGTGATATACACCTGTAATGCCAGCATCTGAGAGGCTGAGGCAGGAAGATAGCTGCAAGCAAAGAGGCTATGCTGGACATAGGACAGCTGGGGCTACACAGTGAGATCTTTTTTTCAACAAAACAGAATGAATAATCTTGTGAGGGCAGAGAAACAGCACACTCCAAGCAAAAAATATCCTCAACATTCTTCCTGAAGGTCAAAAGCAAACTCTCATCAGATTTATGAAAACACTACTAGCTGATAAAACACAAACAGCACAGAATATACCATGGAGTAATGAGGTCCCAAAAGGCTGGGACTCAGAACTCACACTGTAATCTCAGCATTTAAGAAGGTGAAGCTGGCGCCGGGCGGTGGTGGCGCACGCCTTTAGTCCCAGCACTTGGGAGGCAGAGGCAGGCGGATCTCTGTGAGTTCGAGGCCAGCCTGGTCTCCAAAGCGAGTTCCAGGAAAAGCGCAAAACTACACAGAGAAACCCTGTCTCGGAAAACCAAAAAAAAAAAAAAAAAGGTGAAGCTGGAATATCACAAGTTTGAGGTCCATCTAGGTTATAAAGAGAAATAACGTCTCAAAAAACCAGCTATTTCAGCACTATTCGTAATAGCCAGAACCTGGAAACAACCTAGATGCCCGTCAACTGAAGAATGGATTAAGAAAATGTGGTACATATACACAATGGAGTACTACTCAGCAGAGAAAAACAATGACAGCATGAAATTTGCAGGCAAATGGATGGAACTAGAAAATATCATCCTGAGTGAGATAACCCAGACCCAGAAGGACAAACATGGTATGTACTCACTCATAAATGGTTACTAGATATAAAGCAAAGAACAATCAGACTACAACCCACAGAACCAGGGAGGCTACATAGCAGGGGGAACCCTAGGATGACTGTGGCTTATAATAAGTTTTGGTTTTACTCAATCACTGGGCAAGCCTCAATGAAACATTTCACTATTAGGATAAGGATTTATACTGTATCAAGCTGATAACAGAAATAAATAAGTAAATAAATAAGAGAAAAAAACAGCTATTCTGTCTCAAAAATAAATATATGAATGAATAAATAAATAAATAAATGGCCCAAAATGGTGTTTGCCTGCATGTGTACTCATGTTTATCAGTAGTTTCTGGTAAGGGTCATATTTTAGGTTTATGTGTGTGAGCATAAAAGGATAAGATGGATGAATATCAAAGTGTCAACCTAGTGAGGGAGCAGGAATATGAGGATACTGACACCAGTGTGTGTGTGAAATAATAAGCTAGATTAAATAAAAGGAGAAGGAGATTTTAGGGATAGGGATGGAGCTCAATGGTAGAGCACCTGCTTAGTATGCTCAACGTCCTGGGTTTCAGCCCCAGCTTGGGAGAGGGGGGTGCTTCTGTAAACGATACTTGAGCAAGCCAACTTATAAACTCAAATATGTAGGAAAAAAGTAACTGCCAAATCATGCTGGAACTTTAGAACCTGTGCTCCAGGCTACCTTTTCATAAGCCTGAGTACAAAAAGAATCTGTTAAGGAACCCAGCAACATCAAGGACTATACAGATGTTCCTCCTCTCTGCAGAGCTAGTGCCCCTCACAGTAAGTGTATGCTTCTCAGACTTACTTCTTGGCCTCTTGCTGCAGCTCTTCTATTTGTTTCTTTAGTGTCTCGTTGGCCTCAGTAAGAGCTACCATCTGCTCTTTGTCAAACTGCAAAGACTTTAAAAAGAACAAAGAATGGCCAGTAAGTAAAAAGCCACCTACTTCAGATATTTGTCACTGATGAACCATACTTCAGAGAGGTCAAAAGCTTTTCTCAGTGTTGAAGAGATGGGTCAGCAGTTAAGAGAACTGGCTGCTGTCCTAGAGGACCCATGTTTGATTCCCAGAACCCACACAGCAGTTTATAATCATTTGTAACTCCAGTTCTAAGTAATTGAATGCCCTCTTCTGGCTTCCATGGGTGGCATGCACATGGTACACAGATACACATGCATCCTAAATACTCATATACATTAAAAACATTTCTGGCCACTGTGTCCAAACCATTAATGCCTTCCGGGCAGGAAAAACAAGCTCAGGTTAGCCCAGGCCTTACCTGATACCTCATGAAAGGAACAAGCAAGGTACTTCTGGGTGAACACTGGACATACCATCTTTATATAAACATGCTGGCCACTTGTCTACCTGAATCTTGCCCTGGACCTCTTAGGGACTTTCAGCATGTCATGTGTAAAATGGAGCCTTTTTTTGTTCTGGCATCCTGCATATCAACTCTCCAAATTCCTCACCCCAGGAAGTGTTCCCTATTTGGGACAGAGATCTCTACCCATAAGTCATCCCTTAACCCTACCTGGTCGGATCACCAAGCCAGTCACCACACTCATTAAAACAGCAAGACTCGGGGGCAGTATGGCTGTCCAAAGGGCATGGGCAGCTACCTGATTCTCTTAGTGACTCTACCCTGCCTAAACTAAGGCTATTTGCAGAGCACACTCTCCTTTCTGTCTGCTGCCAACTTTGCAGACTTCAAGGCTCAAGGACTAGCTCCAAAGACCCTGTCATAGGGTGGCATGTTCAGATGCTCACTCTTCTTTGTTTCTTTCATATAGCATCACAACCTGGACTTATCTGATTATTAGTTTTTGGGAAGGCCTTGTCTCTAGATTGTTTTAAAAGCTTTTCTTGGCCAGTGCTCCCTGTTCCATCTTGTACACAGTAAACCCTCAGCACAATTGGCTGAACCTTCACAACTCAAAAGAACCTATGTATTGCATCCCACCTGCAGGTGAGTCTCCATTTCATCTCGTTCTTTCTGCACTGACTGAAGATGCCCCTCAAGATCTGCCATCTGCTGGTGAACCAGGGACATCTCCTTCTGCAGTCGTGAGTGTTCTATTTCCATAGTCTTCTTCTCTCCATGCACCTTCATTAGCTCCTGCCTCAGTTCCTTCATCTCTGAGTCCAGCCGTTTTTTTGTGGCTTTCAGCTCACCAATGAGTTGGTCTTTGGAAGTAGCATCTCGCCGGTAGGCCTCTACCATTACCTTCAGGACAAGACAAAAGTAATAAGCCAGTGCCAGTCAGCATCTTACCCAGGGGATAAGGCTGGCTTAAATCAAAATGTTTACCAACAATTCAAGGTATAACCTCCCTCACCCATGTTCTAGGCATGGAACCCAAGGCTTAGAGACAAGTATTCTAACCACTAAAGTACACCTCTAGCCATAGGGCACAACTTTTTATACAAAAAAAAAAAATACATGTTAAAATCTGACACTACTCATTGAGAAATACCAATGATGATGGCATGTCTGGATTTCTGTCACATGATGTGACTACAAACTATGCCCCACCTCCCCAAATCTAGACATTGTATGAAACATCCCATTATCCTCCTGGAATCCTTGTATCTTTCGGGTACTCTCACAAGGGCTAATCTCCCTTTGGCCGGGGTGCTTGGATTCTGAAAGTTAATCCTTTGCATATCTCTGTAATAAACTGAAACACAACTTATAAACAAGATCTGGAGGGTCTTCCTCTCTTAGAACAAAACATTCAACTGCTGTTGGACAACAAAGCAAGGAGTCAGAGCCATTCCTCCACCAGGAGACAGGGCTTCACAAGACAAAACTATGTCATAGACCGTTTGGGTACAAAATAAATTTGTTTTTAATGTTGGGTTATGGCATAAGCTTTTTGAATACTTTATACTGTAAACACAACCAACACACACTGACAAAAAAAATGTGTAACACACACAGACCTTGGAGTGATAATGACAGGGTATCCTGACAGGTACTACATTGGTAGGTATTACATTCATCCTTGGAGGATCATAGACCCTACCTCAGGGGAGAAACATCATGCTGCCTCACTGACTGCAATGCCTTTAAAAAGGAGAAGACCTAGATGCTTCCCTCTTTCTGATTTTGTTCCCCTGAAGCAGACAGACTACTCAGCAATATGCCCAACACTTGTTTCCCATGTCTCACCTTTTGCTGAAGAAACTGCTCCTTTACTTTCTGCACCTGTTTTCTCAATGAGGCTGTCTCTTGCTGCAAGTGCTCCACCTACAGGAGAGGTTTGCAGAAGGGTGGGTGGCCTGACAGTTCTAGGTCTGCACCCAATGGCATTTCTTAAGCCGGGCAGTGGTGGCACATGCCTTTAGTCCCAGCACTTGGGAAGCAGAGGCAGGCAGATCTCTGTGAGTTCAAGGCCAGCCTGGTCTACAGAGAGAGATCCAGGACAGCCAGGACTGTTTCACAGAGAAACCCTGTCTTGAAAAACCAAAAAGAAAAGAGTCAGCACTAGCCAGAGCACAAAAAGTGGCTTTCAGTCAGACACATGCTGATAGCCAAAGGGCTGCTCAGGCAGGACACATAACCAGCATCCTCCCTCCTTGCCACTTAAAAGTACAAAGACAAGGTGAAGGGCAGAGGAGTGAAAGAAAGGATGAGGCAGGGGATGCTCTAGATTAGATAGACTTAAGCCCTTCCTGGAATAGCCAGAGAGGAAATACTTTTAAGTTATTGTGAGCCACATGTCTGTTGCAGCTTCTCAGCTCTGGTCTTGCAGCATGAAAGCAGCCAGACACTACATAAAAGAATAGAGTGAGGCTCTAGTCCAATGAACCTCAATTTACAACACCCCATATCCTTGTGACTTAAAGCATACCAGAGACCAGCCCACCCCTAATATCTGGAAGCTTGTAGAAATTGCCATCTCAGGCCCCAGACTGAGACAGATCTGCACATAAAGAGCCCCAGGGACTCAGGAATACATGATATATTGGAAGGGTTACTCTGGTACAGAAAAAGCCTTCTGCTGCTTTGTTATTTCATGTGAGAGAAAAAAAAAAAGAGAGAGATTCTGGGGACTGAACTCTGATGCATATAAGGCAAGTATTCTACCACTAAGTCACACCCCAAGCCCAATAAAAAATGCTTTTGAACACCCTACCAGGGCTCTTATAGCACTCTGCATGGTACATCTCCATGATACATGACAGAGATACCCAGACATAAAACATTATTCTTTCAATTATTATTACATTCTAAAGTGTCAGTGAAATCATGCTCACCTGACAGCAGTTAAGAGCACTGCATGTGATCACCATCTTAGATGGTGGAAACTGAGGTCAGTAAACCCCAGAGCCTTGTATGGATAGCTTTTTCTCAGAGACCCTTGAGGACATGTGTTCATTCTAACCAGCCAGGTGGGACAGCCAGCACCTGGGCAAGGAAGAGGTTGAAAGACAGCAGTTTCCCTGTAAGGCTGTCAATACACCCCCACCTCTCAAGTCAGGAAATAGACTTCAGAGCTCCAGCCAACATGCAGAAGAACCTCACTCCACTATGCTGTTCCATCCAATACAGTAAAATTTCAACATGATAAATACTGTCCAGTGTCAGTTGAGATCCCTCTTACAACTCTCTTTAAATTAATGTCTCCAGGGCTGGAGAGATGGCTCAGAGGTTAAGAGCACTGGCTGTTCTTCGAGAGGTCCTGAGTTCAATTCCCAGCAACCACATGGTGGCTCACAACCATCTATAATGTGATCTGGTGCCCTCTTCTGGCATGCAGGCATGCATGCAGAAAGAACACTGTATACATAAATAAATAAATAAATCTTTAAAAAAAAATTAACGTCTCCAAGAGAAACAGACCATGATCCCTGATCCTTTGTCCTTACAGAGCGGAATATTCAGGCATAATCATTCGTACTTTAGTTCCACTTCCTGAGCATCTTTCTTTACTATGTATTTTTTTTATAGATTTGTCAATTTCTAGCAGTATCATACTGTTAGCACACTGCTGCTCCCCATATATGGCTACCTCACTGGGCTGTGCTTTACATACCAGGACACTGGTGTTAACAGGAGGAACCTACTATGAGCTATCTGTCCCACCCTTAACATATCACATCATGACTAGCTTGCCACATGTAGGAAGAGGAAGCAAAACCAAGTGTACAGCAGCTTCTCCTCCAGCTGAAAGCATAACATCAGCAGCAAAAACTGGTGCTTTCTTGGCAGATTAACATTTAAAAGCTCCACACAAAACTTGTTCTCCCAGTATCTGGTTCCTCCACATCCAGAGGCCAATGGGGGAAAGGTTACAACAAGAACTACTGGTTTCCTGCTTGAGAACACTCTTCCATTGATCACTCACGTTTGTAACAGAACACATCCCAGAAAAGAGTCAATCTATGGTCCTTCAAAAACAGCTAAGACAGTGTTACCTGGTTGGACCTGACAGCCAATTCTTGTCTCAGTTGTTCCAACAGTCCTGATGTCTCCTCAGTATCTTCTTCCAAACGCTGTGCTCCTCTGTCAAGTTCCTCCTTGTCATTCCTGGCCGAGTGTAGAGCCACTTCCAAAACAATCTTCTCATTCTGCAGGAAGTGAATTGTGTCCTCCCTGGAGTCAGCCTCTCTCTGCAGCTCCTCCAGCTTTGCTTGTAGCTCATCATAACGTGTATGCAGGTCATCAAGAGACTGCCCCTTGGACTGTAGAGCCTCCTGTGTGGAGGTGAGCTGCTTTATCACATCTAGGTGCTCCTGCTGAAGTGCTGCAAGCTGCTGGTCTCGCTGGAACAATGTCAACTTCACCTGAAAACAAATGATAAACTTAACATGCCACCTTCCACCTGGTATAAGAATTTATACATTTTTGATGTTCAGGATTTAAATACTTTTGATGGATTCATTGAAGGGTCTTTTTTATGTAAAATTTTAGAGTAGAAGAACATGAATAGAAGCAAACCTGGTCAGGCTGGCAACAGAACAGTCTGATAGTACCCTTCAAATATATTCAACAGACATCTCAAAACAAACCTGAACTACTAATATAGCCTAATGCCAGAGATCCCACATAGGCCACACATGAATGGCACTGAGACATGTATGTCAGGCAAAGCCCACATCCAAATAAATCTCTGTGAGCCTAGGGTCTAGGAAGCAGCAGTTACTTGCCTGTTCCAATTGTTGTTCCAGGGATGCTGCTGCATCTGCCACTTTTTGTAACTGCTCCCGTTCACCTTCAAATTCTTCCAGCCTCCTTTGGAGGTCCTCCTCCACCATTGTCTTTGCCTCCTGAATCTGTATAAATGCTGCCTCCTGATCCAACATGTCAGCCTGAATAAAAAAATATTGCTTCTTTTAAAGTTTATTTTGTGTATATGAGTGTCTTGACTGCATGTATGTATGGGTACCACCTGTATCCTTAGTGCCTGTGAGGCCAGAAGAGGGCATTGGATCTCCTGGAACTGGAGTTAAGATGGGTGTGAACCACAGGGTGCTGGAAATTTAACCTGGATCCTTTGAAAGAACAGCAAGTGCTCTTAACCACTGAGCCCTCTCTCTAGCCCTAGAAACAGTATTTCTTAAAAAGCAGAAAAATTTGATCATCAATAACAAACTTCAAGTCTCATCCTTTACAGAGAAACACACACACACACACACAGACACACACTTGCTATGCAAGAAGTTCCTATTTATATCTCCATCCTGTCTATGAACTACAATATGACAGGCCCAGAATCAGTGGCTGGTACCTATTCACTCACCACAAGGTAGAGGCAGCTACTCAGGACTCTTATCCTAGCTGACTGAGACCCGTATCAAGAGAGGACCAGTCAAACAACCCTCCTAGTTACTTAAGAACCTGAAGCAGAAGGATGATTGCTTAAGACAAAGTTTAAGACCAGGTAGGCAAAAGAAAAATAATCGAATTGAGCTGGAGATATAGTTTAGCTAGGAAAAATGTTTGCTCAGCATGCATGAAGGCCTGGGAAGTACTGTACAAAACCACATGTGGTGATACACACCTGTAATCCCAGAACTCAGGAGGCAGAGGCAGAGAGGCAGAGAGGCAGAGGCAAGCAGATCTATGTTTTACACCAGCCATGACTACATAGTGAAACCCTGTCTCAAAAAAGAAGTATAGCCGGGTGATGGTGGCGCACGCCTTTAATCCCAGCACTCGGGAGGCAGAGCCAGGCGGATCTCTGTGAGTTCGAGGCCAGCCTGGGCTACCAAGTGAGTTCCAGGAAAGGTGCAAAGCTACACAGAGAAACCCTGTCTCGAAAAACAAAAACAAAAACAAAAAAAAAAAAAAAAAAGAAGTATAGTTTTAGTTGTTATTGTTCAAGGTCTTCCTTGCTATACAGTAAGATCAAGGCCAGCATTAGCTACATGAGACCCTATTTCAGTCACTTAATCACTCAATTTCTTTTTAAAAAAGAGATCAAGTATGGAATGGGTCTTCTCCCTGACCATTTGTCATGAGAGGACAGACCACAAACATATTGCTCTTTTCAAGTGTGGAACATTAAATAACCTCTTTGATAAGACTTCTATTTGGAACTACTTAGTAAAACAAAAACAAGAGGGACCATGGGATCAAATATGGCATTTCTTTTTGTTGTTTTTTTTCAAGACAGAATTTCTCTGTGTAGCCTGGAACTAACTCTGTAGACCAGGCTGGCTTCAAACTCAAGAGATAGGTGCCTCAGCCACCCAAGTGCTGGGATTAAAGGTGTGCACAACCACCACCTAAACATGGCATTTCTTAATAATTTGACTATATTAGGTAAAACCTGACATTGTGGTAGTTTCTTTTTTTAAGACACAGGCCTTTTAATTATATTGTATATATGGGGGAAAGATACATACACACATGTGGAGGTCAAAGGAAAACTTGTGGGAGTCAGTTCTCTCCTACATATTGGTCACAGGGACTGAACTCAAGTCATCAGGCTTGGTGGCAAGTGTCATTGGTTCTTTACATTACTAGTTACTCATTATGGCTTTCAACATGGTTCTCTTCCATTATCTGCGCCAAATGGCTGTGTGCTCCACATGGAAAAAAGAACAGGTAGAAAGCTGAAAAGATGAGAAATCAGACAAGCCATCAGAAAGCTGAATTCTTGTGTAACTATCTATGAAAAGTCAGGATCAAAACTGACCCAGGAACGCAATTCACAACCATTAGTGACTGGATTTTCTTTTTAATAAAAATTTATTTTTTTATATTTAGTGTGTGTGCACATGCATGTGTTCAAATGCACTTGAGAGCATAGGCACAGACCATGGTGCCATTATGGAGATCAGAAGATAAGTTGCAAGAGTCAGTTTTTTCTTTTACCATGTAGATTGCAGGGATCTAACTTAAGTCAACAGGCTTGGCAGCAAGCAACTTTTACCCATTCTGCCAGTCCTTGACTAGATGCTTTATGTTTTTTTCTTTTTTGCTTTTTGTAACAAGAATAAAAATGGGTATTGTGGCTGGGCGGTGGCAGTGGTGGCACATGCCTTTAATCCCAGCACTTGGGAGGCAGAGCCAGATGGATCTCTGCGAATTCGAGGCCAGCCTAGTCTACAGAGCGAGATCCAGGACAGGCACTAAAACTACACAGAGAAACCTTGTCTCAAAAAAAAAAAAAAAGGGGGGGGGGCTGGAGAGATGGCTCAGTGGGTAAGAGCACCAACTGCTCTTCCAGAGGTCCTGAGTTCAATTCCCAGCAACCACATGGTGGCTCACAACCACTTGTAATAAAATCTGGTGCCCTCTTCTGGCCTGCAGGGACACATGCAGGCAGAATACTGTATACATAATAAATAAATAAATCTTTAAAAAAAAAAAAAAAAAAGGATATTGTGGGACATGTATATACTCATAATCCATAGGAGAAAGAGGCAGGAGGTTAAGAGTTTAAGGTTATCTTAGTTATAGAGAGTCTGAATCCAGCCTGGCTACATAGGCCTGTCTACATAGGTTAAGGAATCATCTAGAGCAGCAGTTCTCAACCTATGTGTCAAGACCCCATTTACATTACGATTCATAACAGTAGCAATCGGAAAGTTATGAAGGATCAATGAAATAATTTTATGGTTGGGAGTCACCATGACATGAGGAACTGTACTAAAGGGTTGCATTGAGAACCACTGATCTAGGGTGTTACGGAGAATGGGATTTGGATCCAAATCAAATATACTACATTTCCCATCATCATCTAGAGATGGTCTGTAGAGACAGCAGACCGTAATGAAAATGCCTTTGGGAGAGCAGTGGACACTGGAGGACTGAAAACAGGTTGAGTGCTTACAAACAAATGAAAACCACTATTATCACTAGGCCTGGAAATACCGTCTGATATACAAATACACTTAATCCCCCTTTCCCCATCCACTCTGTGGCTAGCTCTGTCCCCAAATGGCAACAATGCACTGGTAGGAATTCAGGTCCAAAGGAGGGTTTAAAGAGGAACTACAAGGTCCCAAGACACTCAGGCCAGACAAGAGGTGGAATTCCAAAATGCTGAACAGCTATCACTGCACATTGCTCAAAGGGATTGGGTGCGTGCGTGCGCGCATGTCATATACTTTTGTGGTACATGTACAGAAACATGTGGGAACACACATTCATGCATGTATACATGGCCCAAAGAAGACACTGGGTGTCTGTCTCTTTTTCTCTCCATCATACTACCTTGAAGCAATGTCTCTCACTGAAGTAGTAGTTTGCCATTTTGTCTAGGCTAGCTAGCCAGCAAGCTCACAGGATCCTCGTCTCAACCTCCCACAAATGCTAGGGTTACAGGCACATACAGCCATGTCTGACTTTCGTGTAACTCATGGCCTCATTCTTGCACAGCAAGTGCTCTTACCTACTAGGCCATCTCTGTAGCCCAAAAAGAATTTTTTGAAATATTACATAATGTAGAAAAGTATACATATTCACAAGATACATTTATGTTCACTAATAGGTATTTTGATTATATCTGTGTATGTTTTACACTTGCTAGCAAGACCCAAAGTCAGATAAAAATTATCACTCCACCATCACCACAGTTCTCACCTCAATGCTCTGGAGCTGAACAGCTATTCGCTCTTTTTCCTTGATGGATCTGTGCTGAGTTTCTGTCAGCTGATGGGACAGGGACACATTCTCAAGCTTCAGGTGCTCCAAAAGGCCTGCTTGGGTCATCTGTCCAACCTTCAAAGAAAAATCCAGGAGGTAAAAAGGAACTTAAAATTGTGTAGAGCAGCCTATCCTTCGTCACTAAGATGTTCTCTGTTAACAATGGCTACTGGCTGACTTTCTAAATGTCCCCTAATGCAGGGAAAGTTCCTGCCCTTCTCTTCCTCCCCAGGACTTACCACCACAAATCCTCTGCCAGCCTACCTTAACTGGAGCCATGTGGCTCCTGGAAGGGCGGGGCACCAAGAAATCAGCCCTTCACACCCGAGATCATGCAGTTTGGACATGACCTACACTGGAGTTCCCATTTAAGGTATACCTATAAACTAATGACCAAATCCTATTGGATCACCACTTGTTCCAGAGACAATCAAGGCCTAATTTGGCTCACAGTGTCTTCAGGAGAGGAAAGATCAAACTCTGAGAAGGACTACCTGCCAAATTCTCTGTCATACAAGAATACCACAAGAAAGATTCAGAGCACAGAGGACAGGATGGGAAAGCCTCAAGCCCAAGAAAGGTCAAAGGAAGATTTACCCTTTGGTTGAAGGGAAGGCATGAGAGGCTCTTGTAGAGGAGGGGTGTGGCTATGACATAATCAGCAGACGCTAAACGAAAACATATCTATGAAATCTAAAACCATGAACACCCTTTCCCCCATTTTGGTAGCTTTGAATGTGTGATCCTCTTGTCTCAGTCTTTAGAGATTTGGATGCCATCACACTCAGTTTAGAAACATCTTTGCAATGCAGGGGAAAGCACATACCATATACCTGAAAGGAGTTTCCTGCACTATACCTGGATGTGGGCCACCTCTCCCTGCAGCCTGACCCTGGCCTCCTGGGCCAACGCAAGCTGCTCTTGGTACCACTGCCGGGCATGCTGCAGAGATGTGATTTCAGTCTGTGATGCTTGTAGCTTGCTGGTCAGTGTTGTGCGTTCCAGCTGTACTTGGTGGAGCTGACTCTGTAGGGTTGCCATCTGCTGCCGAAGGTCATGCACTGAAAGTAAGCAAGCACAGCCAACTCAGACTAACCAGCACTAACAAAAGCCACAGCTGAGTGGTCATGTGACCTGAAGCTGAAGTCTACAGAGAGAAGCCTGCAGTTGCTGTTGGTTATGCATAGTGGCCATGTCCTATAGAGTCACCACAAAAACAGACAGATAGGGGGTTCCTTTGTGTCCCTAGACACAACAGTTCTATTAGATGATGACTATATCTGTTCATTTACCTGTGATTCTGTTTAAACACACCTTATTTAATATCTCCTGAATTATTTCTCTATTATCCACTAATTATTCACCCATCTGTCTTTTTTTAAATCTTATTTTATATTTATCATATATATATATATATATATATATATATATAAAATAATTATCTTAATTATTATGAATGACTATAAAGCTCATGGCCAGCAGCTCTATGTAAGTCAGCTACCATGTCTTAGCAAAGTTTCTGTAATAAACTGTCTTCTCCACAAAATAGCTCAGAGCCTCCTCACATACAGAATATCAGCATTTGGAGCCATTTTAAACAGCAAAACTAACCTCCAAGAAGGCCCAAAATTGGACATGTGACATTAAACAGATAAAAAAAGGACAGTTGTTAACAATCTGAGCTGAGGGTAAGACTGAGGGTAAACGAGATCTGAGTATCACCCTCTTCTACAGAGTTGGAAGAACACACATCAAGTAACACAAATCTTAATTAACCTGGCCATGTCTGTGAAGAATCATGAGAATCTTATGAGTAAACCTGGAATTATAAATTAGAAATTCGTTATAGAATCTACAATGACCAAAAACCAACTATGTATCCCAGAAACTGCCATGTCGCCGTGGTTCTCATCTTTGAATACCCAATGACATCAATTTGCCATAAAGAAACAACACTGGCATCATATGGTTGATTCTGCACTAGTACCTACTGGTCTGCCACATGGTCAACTCAGCATGAGCAGGGTAGGAGGAAAGTAAGACGGGCAGGCAGGATATCAGTCGCCAGCAACACAAATAAATTACAGTACAAACAAAACCAGACATTAAAAAATTTAAATTATATCCTGAATTTAGGAAACTACTTGTCTTTCATTTCTTTATTTTTATATGGTTGCAGGGACTTGCTAAGTCGTCTGGGATGGCCAGAGCTTTTGATTTCTTTGATTAGCCTTCAAAGTAGCTGGAATAAAGTTACGAAATTATGTGACACTAAACCTGGTTTAAATATTTTATATGAGAGAGAGAGAGAGGTAGGTGACCAGTTTGCTGGATAGTTCTATGTCAACTGGATACAAGCTAAAGTCATTTAAGAGGAACCTCAATTAAGAAAATACCTCTTCCTCGTGGTGATGGCACACGCCTTTAATTCCAGCAATCAGGAGGCAGAGGCAGGCGGATCTCTGTGAGTTCGAGGCCAGCCTGGCCTACAGAGTGAGTTCCAGGAAAGGCTCCAAAGCTACACAGAGAAACTCTGTCTCAAAAACAGAAAAAAAGAAAAAGAAGAAAATAAAATACCTCCATAAGATCAGGTTATAGGTAAGCCTGTAGGGCATTTTCTTAATTAGTGATTGATGTGGGAGGGCTTAGCCCATCAGGGTAGTGCTACTCCTGTGTTGGTGGTCCTGGGTTCTATAAGAAACCGGACTGAGCAAACCATGGGGGCAAGCCAGTAAGCAGCACTCCTCCAAGGCCTCTGTATCCTGCCTCCAGGTTCTTGCCCTGTCTGAGTTCCTGTCCTGGCTTCCTTCAATGATAAACAGTGATGGGGAACCATAAGCCAAATAAACCGTTTCCTCCCCAAGTCATGGTGGCTCATCACAGCAATAGTAACCCTAACTAGGATATTGTGGTTCAAGCTTTTTAGCTTACCACGTGGGAGATGGAAGGCAAAAAGATACACTGTTCAAGGCCATCCTCAGTTACCAAGCAAGTCCAAGGCCAGCCTAAGCTACATGAGACCCTGTCTCAAAAAGAAATAAAGAGTAAGATTGTTTAAGAGAGTTTGTGATCCTTTATATGCAGTGCTTCAGTTTCAAAGTAATGAGAACTCAAAAAGGCAACAGTGTCCCACATCCAAATCATACACAGAAATCAGCTACAGATCAGTATAGGAACTTCCGTACTAGGCACAGTAAGCAACTCATCACAAGTCCATTCTGCTAGCTCTTGTATAATATTAGAGGGACCAGCCTTAATATTATACATCCCAGGGGCTCAGGAGAGAGAACCACAAATGGCGAGGACTATTTTCAGGAAAAAGAATCTCAGCACACAGAGCTCTTAGTCCAGTCATTTATTCTTCCAAATCTTCTTCTTCCTCCCGTACCCTGGGAGTCCCAGTATATATACACTTACAAGCAGTAATCCCTTGACAGTGCAAAACCAGGGTTCCAGGGTCAAACGGAGGGGTAATAAGAATCACATAGAGAAGTTAATTATCATTTGCAATCCCAAAGGGAAGTGACCAATGGGGAAATGAATTGACTAAAGGCTAAATTCAGGTAATATCTAAGAAGAGGGATCTTATGTGCTCAACTATAATCTTAAATGTGATTGGTAGAAAATGTTAAGAATCTCTAAGGTGCTAGGTCAATGGGAGAAAATAAAACTTCCTTCTTTTTTCCTGTGGCTCCTATCTGTCCAAGCTATCTGCCGTTTTTCTGCAGGGTAGGAAAAAGTGTGCTCGGTAACTAGGCAACTTGTGTACAGCTAGATGCCTCTGGTGATAGTTAAAGAGAGCTCTGGAACTGGAGGTAAGATTTGGGAAAGGAGGAAGTTAAGCATAATTGGCACATCTGCCAGGCCTTCTCAAACAGGTAGTCTGGACGCTTAAGAGAGTACAGAGGTGTCTGATAAGGTACTTTCCTCTGTCTGGGGATGGACCTGGCTGGATACTGCCAATGACGGTAATTACAGGGAGGCTTGAACTGCGGTTCTTGCTGTGCATAGCTGGTAGCTCAGGTTATCTAAATATTCCTTTAGTAGAGGGGAAATGGTGCCCAATAAATGATGGAAAAGCTACAATAGCACACAAGTAACTCATAGCAGAAAACGGCTGATAATCAAAAGCCAAATATCACCAAGGCTCCTTGAGCCTCAGTTTGACCTTCTGGGATAGCAGCTTATCATTGTTCTCCTTAGGTCATATAGCCTCAAAGCCCCAGCTGAAACACAAAGACTGCAGACATGATCCTCCACTGCACTGGACAAGAGCCTCACCTAAGAAGTCTGTGTTTTTTGTGTCCTGAGGTTTCAATCTCCTGACCCCACTTCTCCCTTTCTTTGCAACTCCTGTTCAAATAATATTCTCTTAGTGTCTGTTGGTATCAAGGTTTGACTTAGGTGAAGACAGAAAGCAGGGTATCTCTATGAATGACCTCTAGGTAAGCCCTGAAAGTTACAGACCAACACACTGAACAAGGGGTCACTAATCAATAACATAGGCATCACTCTTAAATATTTAAGATACATTTTAAATTAGTAGGAATAAATGTAGAATAAACATACAGCTCAACTACCCCCAAAACACTGGATTTAGGGGGGAAAAAGAGTAGAAAGGATTACTTCTAGTGGTCCAAAGTCAATTTCTGAGATTAGATTACCTACTTTATGCAAAAGCATAGACTCTTAAGAGTTCAGCCAAAATTCTATTTACTTTAGCAATGTAGAGACTCTCTGTATTAAATGTTAAGCTAACATGAACCTGAAGATTCATGACACCAGTTACGAGATCCAGACATCACATTTGGGTTGCAGACCTTACCTGTGTTGTCCTTGCTGAGGATGTTTCTCTGCATGTCCTCTACTTTGGCCATCAGTCTCTGATACTGCTCCTCGGCCACTTGCAGGTCATTGTTCGAGGATGCCAGGCTAGCATTTTTAGCTTCTAGCATGTTCTGCAGGTCAGTCATGGCCCGCTCTAGATCCCAGCATGATTGCTTCAAAGTGTCCACTTCAGAACTAAGGGAGTCCTGCTTCTGCTGGCTGCTGTGGCTGTGTTCCACCTGTGCCTGCAGCCTTGTGCTCAGGGCAGCAAGCTGGGCCTGTAGCTCAGCTTTCTCTTGAAGTGCCTGAAAATACCCCCAAATGACCATAATGGCATTCAGAAAAATAAGTCGCTCTATCCACTATTTTTACAAGACTGCTGAAACTTATTACATTTACAATTAGTGGGACAGAGGAAAATGAGTTTTACTTAAAGCACTCTATCCCAAAACCAGTCACTTAAACATGACAGTTAGCTGTCCCCCATATCAAACAAATTGGCGGATCCCTAAGAGATAAAAGCAGTCAGATTCTGATTAATGAGGAAAATGGGCTCAAAACATCTCCAAAAAAATACTGCTACTGTAGAAATTCAAGGGGTAAGCCATAACACAGATACAAGAATGGCACTGAGTAGTTCAACAACAATGCCACAGGACAGAGCATAGAGAGCAAACAGGCCCCAGGAGCTGCAAAGAACAGTGATGAGACAAGTGAGGGCTGGGAGTGTTACTCAGTGGTAGAGTGCCTGGTTAGCATGCAACAGGACCAGAATTCAGTTCCTAGCACCACAAAAGGGGGTTTGATAAATAAAAAATTAAAAAGACAAATGAAAGACAAAGACCCAGCTATCAACACATTCTACTCATCCCAAGCCTATCTAAGAATATGTAAGGGAACTCAACACACTCAAGAAAATTGTGAAGATAACATTTTCAGCAAACAGAACAAAAACTCCAAAGGAACTGAAATAAATCAATAAAATTCAACAAGATTTTATTTATTTGCAGTATTAGGGATTGACCCCAGGGACTTATGTATGCTAGGCAAATGCTCTAACGCTGACCTATACTCCAGGTCAAGAGGACTTTAGAGCCAGTATAACTGGCATCCACATAAAATTGCTAGAGATCCATGTAGCTTGAGTTTCACAGGACCCACTTCACAAAAACATTAGAAAATAAAGCAAGTAAAGAAGCAAGGGAAGGTGCTTAGACCAACCTAAGGGCTGAGTACACAGAGGACACATAAATGTAGGTGATCAAACAGTGACATTCCGAGTTAGAAGAGAAAACTGTGTACAACCAAAAATTACTCTTAAAACCTCTGATATCACCATGGAAGACTGTTTTATATATAACTAAACTAACTGGCTTCTGCCTAAGGAATTTTTAGCATGACACATGTACTTAGCAAGGCAATTTCATCTCACCACACATGGCTTCTCACACTGTAGTATGTGTTCACAGCCTCAGGTCAGGCCTTCGCTGTCTCAGTGTGTGTGTATGTTCTCTCTCACAAAACATAAAGCTGAACTCCCCTCAACAGACTCAGTCTAAACTGTTGGCAGAAAGATAAAAATCTAGTTCTCTGCTATTAAGAAACAAACAAGCAAACATATAAAACAAGCCAGGCATGGTGGCAAAGGCCCGTAATCCAAATCATTGAGAAGTACAGGAATGAAGATAAAGAGCTCAAGGTTATCCTTAGCTCCATAGCAAGTTCAAAGCCAGCCTGGGCCACATGAGAATTGGCTCTAAACAAACAAACAAAGTTTTGTATAAAACAGTAAAACCTGAAAATTAAGGAATGGAAAATCATTTTTTTAAAAAATTAATTTTATGTATGTGTATGTGTGTATACACATGGGAGAACCCACAAAGGACAGAAGAGGGTATGCTAGATCCCCGAGAGCTGAAGTTATAGGCAGCAGTGAGTCACCTGTAATGGATGCTATGAAACAACATTGGGTCCTCTGGAAGAACAGTAAGTACTCTTAACCACTGATCCATTTCTCCAGATCCCACCCCCCCCCACAATGAAAACAAGATATAGTAAATTAGTATCAGACAAAGCAGACCCTGGACTAGCAAGACAGCTTAGCAGGTAAAGTCACTTGCTTCCAAGCATGATGCCCTTAGTTTGATTCGCTAAACCAATATGGTAGAAAGAACAAACCAACTCGTGCAAGTTGTCTATTCTCCACATACATGCCACAGTATGTGCACATCTACCCTTACCGCATACACAAACACAAATAAATAAGTAAATATAATAATCTTTAAGAATTGGAAAAAAAACTATTAAAAAGTAAATGCAGAACTGTAAAAAGTACTAATGGGGTCAAAATGAAACTTTTACTCTATCAGAGAAATGAAAAGCCACCAGGAGAAATTAACTATTACAGAGTCTCAGGTATATTTAGGACATGCTCTTGGCAAATTCTGATGAAGACAAAGGGAAAGAGTGAATCATAAATAAACTAACACAACTTTGTATGAGACCAACACACCCTGCAGACAAAATGAGTAACATGGACAACTTGGCTGATGAATTACACTTAAGGGTATCTATAAAATTATGCACAGCAATCTTTTCAAAGATTTGGCTCATTAAGCAACAGTCAAACACTCCTTACCTGACTGGCTTCTAATGACAAAGCCTCCAGTTGTCCTTCAAGTCTCATTTTTTCTTTAAGAACCTGCAACATTTCATCCTGTGTTTCAGCAAGAGAGCTCTCCATGGACACACTAGGGGTCAGAAGTATAAAGTCAGAAGATGAGAACAGGATAGCTGTTAATTCTTTATCCTTCTTTATATTGTCCAATTTCTACACATCCCTTCTGTTCCTCCTGTTTTGTTTTTTGGATCTTTTTATTTTGTTTTTGCTTTTTTTAAAAGATAGAGTCCTTCTATTTTGTAGGAAATACACAGGTCCTCTAAATACACAGGTCCTCATAGGGACCTGAAACTCCCTATGTAGTATAGACTGACCCTGAACTTATGATTCTCCTGCCTCAGCCCCCTAAGTGCTTGGATCATGAGTATGCACCACAAACACCCAATATACAAGTAAAAAGCCTTTAGCAGTGAACTGAATCTTACTTTCATGCTCTGGAAACAGGAGTTTGTAAGCACCTGGGAAGTCTTAAGAGATAGGTCTATGTAAACTGAGAAAATGGATGCTCTTTATAATGGTTTAGATCTAACTCTACTTATAAAGTGGTAGAGCTGTGTGTAGGTGAAAAGCTAATGTGAAGATTGGGCGGCATTAGCAAAAACACATGGCACAACAGCTGTTCAGAGTCCAGAGTCAAGTCCACTGCCTTACCTGCTGCAGATGCTGTCTCTGCGGCTCTGCACCTCCCCGTTGACTTCCTGGTTCTGATCCTGGTGCTGGGCTGCTGCAGCCTGTAGTACATCTTTAATGGAAGGAAACTGGCCCATAGCCTCAGCAGAAATCTCCTGGCCATCAACCATATAAGCTGCTCCTGGTGTGCCCACATTAACCAGGGCACCACAGGCCCCTCTTGCAGAGAAGCTGCTGTGTGAGGAACTGTCACTTTCGTTTCCATCAGCCTCCGACACACTATCCCCAGTCAGTGAGGCACTCTCTACACGGTTATCAGTCTCAGATGATGGGCTAACCTCAGATACAACTGACGTGCTGCTTCCACTCTGTTTCAGGGAACCTCCAACAGCATCAGCAGTGGAACCAAGGCCTCCAGAGTTACTTGAATCTTCAGTTCTATAGTCAGCCAGAGACCGAATCTTGCTTGACTTGGAACTCTTTTTCTCCTTAGAATGTGCCAGCAGCCCTAAGCTGCCTACCTTGGGCCCTCGAGGAACACTGGTACGCAGGAAGGAATACTCTTTTGTCACAGCTACAGTACTGGCTCTTGGCAAGTTTTCTGGATTTAACATGAGCTCAGGATCAAGTGTACTAAAAAGTTTCATTTTTGTTGTAGGTTGACTGGACTGAGAAGCAAACAAAAGTACAAAAATATGATTAAGATTAGCAAGCAGTATTCTAAAACTGTCATCCAGAAAGCATGCACAGATGAACATTCTGTCTAGCAACGGCAGTCTGCCAGGCCCTTAGAATGTTGGGTGCAGCAGATCTTCTGATTCTGCCTCTTACCACTCAGGTTGCATTGAGTGACCAGACTTGACCATCCCTGGGCCTGAAGCACACCTTTTAATAGCCTTCACTTTAAAACATTTTAAAGCGAGTCACAACAAATCTTGCTCATCGAACTTTCTTAGCAAAACTTTCCTGGCTATTGTTCTGGTTAGCTTCTCAGATATAGAAAAAACATTTCTAAAAAGTCCTGTTGAATTAGATCTACTTTAGTTTTGAAATTATTCAAGAGGTAATGAGCATCTTTATTCGTATCTGCTTACATACACCTCAGCAAAGACATACCTTTTCTTGTGGGGTGAGAAGGATGTTGCCACAGGATCTCACAGTCCAGGCTGATCAAGAACTTGTGATCCCCCTGCCTCCATCTTGGTACTAGGATTATAACTGTGCCACAAGACCAAACTATGTGGAACTCTTGCTCCATTTTAAACACTGTTTATTATCATTTTAATTCCCAGCTATTTTTACCATTTTTATTGTTATTGCAAATTATCTTTTCCAAATGGCAGGATAATTACTGATTTTTCCCATTAATAACTAGAATAATAAACAGACAATTCCCTAAAACAAAATTACACCTAGTAATGGTTTTCAGTTGATTTTTCAGTCTTCCAAGGCATCAACCCACAAATAACACCAATTCCTCTGTTTGTTAGTGTTTCTATCTTTTACATCATTATAATAGCTAGAAATTCCAAAATGACTAAGTGATTGATATTTGAGATAAATGAAAAATTCCATCTATGTATGTCAACATAACTTTCTTTAAAAATTCTTCTTATTTTATGTGTATAAGTGTTTTGCCTACATGCCTATCTGTGTACTGTGTGTATGCCTAGTGCCCTTGGAGGCTAGAAGAGGGTGTCGGATGCCTTGGATCTGAAGTTATTGAGGATTGTGAACTGTCATGTGGGTGCTGGGAATCAAACCCAGATCTTCTGGAAGAGCAAGTGCTGTTAACCACTGAGCTATCTCTCCAGCCCCAGCATAACTTTCTGTTATAGGAAAATTTCAATCCTGTCATTCTAGCAAATTAATGTAATCCCAGGGCAGGGACATGGGGAGGATGACAACCATCCCAAACGCTGCAGTTCAGCATGTGAACAATAACTGCTAGGAAAGAACATAAAGGCAAAGGGTGAGAGGTGGAAAAACTGGACAACTCAGATGTGGACTACACAATCCTGAAATAAACAAGGACAGTATTTGTAGAACTCAGACTTGCTCATAACTCATACAGATCCCGGAGACTCACCCTCTCCTGCTGGCGCTTTACTCGGTATTGTATCAGTTGTTCTTCCAGGCGCTTCCGGGCCTGCAGTCGGACCTGCTCCTCCTTTTCCAAGGGCAATGAAGAGGCAGTGGAGCCTGCAAGGGAAGTGACCACTGAGAGGTTGATAGGGAGCAGGCACAGAAAACAGATTGGTTGTTTTAAATTTAATCACCAGTATGTTTTAGCTTGTAAACCACACACAGCCACCTATATCCCATGACAATTTCCAGAGTGAGACAAAACTGAGAACCACAGCCACTTCATACAGATAAGATCTGCCTTATAAGTGATACAGTACCATGATGGGCCTCTTCTCATAGCAAAAAATAAATATCCTTATGAGGTTACATTCTCAGATGTCCTCAATTGCTATAGTAACACCATATAAAAATCAAGAGCATATTTAACTGTATTTACTGAAACACTGTCTATTTAATAAACAAAATGACTGATTAGTTTTGCTGCAGCATGTAGTGCAGAGTGAAGACCTAAAAGGCTCTGCCTTTGAGGGCCAAGGGCAGGCTACACCGACTTCCTGACAAATAAGCTCAAATCCAGAACTCATACTCAAAGACAGTAAGCACAAATGGAAACTTTTAAATCAAAAAATGATGTAAAAATATTTAAAACCCAACCTTTTAGGGGGTGAGTAACCTAAAGTTATCGCAGTTGCAAAACCAAGACAGTCACCCTCACCAGGACTGGGTTTGTGGTTTAATCTTACTAACCGAAGATGTGTCTGAAACATCAGCAGAGGGCTAAGAGGTCAAAAAAGAGGAAAAATGCAATATTTTAACAATCTTTGATATACATCACCCTCTTCAGACATGAATTCTGAAGAAGCAACATTTTTTTTAAAGAGATATTAAAAAAAAAAAAAGTCTGTAAAACATGGAGAGCTACCAAATTCATTAGGAACTCACCACTGTGGTTAGCAATCTGTGCACTGACTTTTCACAGAGCTACTGTAGTTCAAGTGGCTTGGCCACATGCATGACAAATTCAAGGGTTCTGGCCATTGCACAGATGCCACAAATCAGCAAACAGACCTGGGTTTAAATAACATTAAAGCTCCATGACAAGCTGTGTAAGATAGAGCTCTAGGTCTGGATGACAATAAGAACAGATCCATACATTGTTACTAGGTGGGAACTCCCTAGAACTGGGGAGGTAAGATCAAATCTGTAAGCTCATTTTAAAAATGTATAACTTTGTTTGTTTATTTATTGGAGAGGTGGGAATGTGCAAGTTCCTGGAGAGGTAAGATCAAATATATAAGCTCATTTTAAAAATGTGTAATTGTATTTGTTTGTTTATTTATTTGTTTATTTATTGGAGAGGTGGGAACGTGCAAGTTCCTGGGGAGGTAAGATCAAATATGTAAGCTCATTTTAAAAATGTGTAATTTTATTTATTTGTTTATTTATTTATTGGAGAGGTTGGAATGTGCAAGTTCCAGGGCATGCTTGTGAGGACCAGGAACAACTTGCATGAGTCATTTCTCTTTCCATCATGTGGGTCCTGGGAATTGACCTCAAGTCCTCGGGATTGATGGCAAATGCCTTTACCAGTTGTGCCATCTCATCAGACCTTAAATTTATTAATTATTTTTATTCTCTATGTGTATGGGCAAGTATATGTTATGGCATGAGTGAAGAGGCCAGAGGACAACTTTGTAGAGTTGGTCCTCCCCTTCCACCTTTACATGGATTCTGGGGAATCAAACTCAGGTCATCAGGCTTTGCATCTTTTTTTTTTTTTGTTTTTTTTTGTTTTTTTTGTTTTTCTTTAAATTATTTTATTTATTATGTATACAGTGTTCTGCCTGCATGTATCACTACAGGCCAGAAGAGGGCACCAGATCTAATTGCAGGTGGTTGTGAGCCACCATGTGGTTGCTGGGAATTGAACTCAGGACCTCTGGAAGAGCAGTCAGTGCTCTTAACCACTGAGCCATCTCTCCAGCCCAGGCTTTGCATCTTTATTCACTGAGCTATTGCCTACCTACATCTTAAATGCTGGCACATTTTCAGATTGTCACATTCAGATGTCACAGCAGTGACAAAATGCCAGTGAAGAAAAAAGCAAATAACTCCAAACATGACAGTGACAATTTAAAAAAGAATGTACCAATGTCCAACAGATAAAAGGATGCTCAAATCCTCCGGTAATTGAAGTAAAACAATGAATCAACCTCACCATCATGTATTAAAAATAATGAAGCATGGGTATGGTGGTACATGCCTGTGATCTCAAACTCCTTGGAAAGCTGGAGTAGAAGGATTAATTGAGTTTAAGAAGAGGATGCTAAAGGCAGGCAGTGGTGTACAACTTTAATCCCAGAATTTAGGAGGCAGAGGCAGGCAGATCTTTGTGAGTTTGAGGCCAGCCTGGTCTATAACAGGATAGAACAGCCAGGGCTACACAGAGAAACCCTGTTTCAAAAAAAACAAGACAGCTGGGTGGTGGTGGCGCATGCCTTTAATCCCAGCACTCGGGAGGCAGAGCCAGGCGGATCTCTGTGAGTTTGAGGCCAGCCTGGGCTACCAAGTGAGTTCCAGGAAAAGGCACAAAGCTACACAGAGAAACCCTGTCTCGGAAAAAAAAGACAAAACAAAAACAAACAAAGAAACAGAGGCTAACCTAGGAACACAGACCTCATCTGGAAAACTAACAAAAGTGAGTTCATTTCAGTGCTTGGGAGCCAGAGGCAGGTGGATGGATCTCTGTGAGTTTGAGGCCACTCTCATCTTCATAGATACTTCTAGGTCGGTTAGGGCTGCATAGCGAAACTCTCAAAAACAAAACAACACAACGAAAGAACAAAAGTGGACGCAATCCCAGTAGTTAAGAGACTGAGGCTGGAGAATCACAAACTCTAGGCCAAAGACTCTCAGAAAAAAAACAAAAAACAAACAAAACAAAAACTCCAAAAACAAACAAAAAAACATCACCAACAAAAAACAATATCCCACCCCACCCTCCAGAATAACAGTAACACACACATACAAAAAAAAAAGGGCCGGGCGGTGGTGGCACACGCCTTTAATTCCAGCACTCGGGAGGCAGAGCCAGGCAGATCTCTGTGAGTTTGAGGCCAGCCTGGTCTCCAAAGCAAGTTCCAGGAAAGGTGCAAAGCTACACAGAAAAACCCTGTCTTGAAAAACCAAAAAAAAAAAGGAAAAAAGAATGTCTATACATTGCAGTGGGGGGGCAAGTGTCTTCACCAGTTACTGGCAATAGGACTATGTGGGACAACACTAAACACCTGCTTGATCCACAGAGAAGCAAGTTTAATGGCCCAAGGACATATGTACCAAGATTCTAGCTGTAACACTGCCCATTATAGCCGAGGATTAGAATGTATCAGGAAAGGCAGGTGGTGATAGTCCATGCATGCCTTTAATCTCAGCAGTCTGGAGACAGAGGCAGGTGAATCTCTGATTTCTGAGGCCAGCCTGGTCTACAGACAAAGTTCCAGGAGAGCCAGGGCCATATACAGAAACCTGTCACCAAAAAAAAAAGGGGGGGGGGGGGGCGGAGGAGAGCAAAAAGTAAAAGAAATGAAACAGGTAACAGGGAGCAGCCAACACAAGCTGCCCTGGGTAGTGGGGAACCATTTCATTTCCGTAAGATAAAACCACATGTTTTAATCGTGTAAAATTATTTAAACAATAGAATCCTACTTTAAAATTACCTTTTAAAAAGTTTTATTTTAATTTTCTGTGTGTGTTAGAGAGAGAGAGAGAGAGAGAGAGAGAGAGAGAGAGAGAGAGAGAGAGAAAGAGAGATTTTGAGTGCAGATAACCACAAATGTGAGAAGAGGCATCAGATCCCCTGGAGCTGGGATTACTAAGCTGCCTGATGTGGGTGCTGGGAAGCAAATCTGGGTCCTTTGCAACAGCAATAAATGCTCTTAATTGCTGAGCAATCTCTCAAGCCCCTAAGATTCCTTTTGTTTTGTTTGATTATAGGGGCCTTGCTAAGCTGCTCAGGCTGGCCTCAATTTTCAATCCCCCTGCCTTAGTCTTTCACAAGTAGCTAATTACAGGCATATAAACTTCACTTTTAAAGACAATGATGAAGTCTGGCTATGTTTATATAAGCATGCAAAGGATCTTGTGAAAATCTGGTTTACCAACTTAAGACTAAACCCTTGCCTGTTTGCTGGCCACCCATGAAGAATGACATGTGAGGCATCTTTGTCAAGGAGTCTAATGCCGGTGCTAGTACTGGATGGAAGAAAGTTCCAACATCCAGATGTACTTATACTCTTTAAAGGGAAGCTACATCATTAAGATGCATCCCTCTGCCTCCCCCATTGAGTACTAAGATAAGACAGGACAAGTGAGGACTGCTCACACAGGAGCAGTCAGGCACTGATTCCAAGTAGAAGACGCTGATAGCAAGGGGTGGGAAGAGTCCAGAGGGAATGGATGCTTACACAGTTGCGTTTCTTGCATGGGAAGACTGAGTCTGAGAGACTGCAAAGCTTCTTTTCTAACACTGCCCTCAGCACTAGTTCCCTGAGACTTCCTTAGGTTGTCATGGAAACCATCCACACCTGCAGAGGCATCAGGTCCCACTGGGCTTGCTGTGGGATCAAGAGACAACGGAGGGTCTGGGAACTGCCCGTTCTGACAGAGGGCCTCCTGGCTGGATCTATCTGGGCTTCCTCCTTCCCTAAAAACTCTGTTGTTTACCTCAACACTGGCATCTGGAAAGAGAGAGAAAGCGAGTTAGACAGTATCTGAAAAAGTTTAAGTCATTTCCAGACACACAGCTATATGTAAGTCCCATGAGCATAGCATCTCCATATTTTATAAGTTGTTTTCTCTGACTCTCAGGAAACAGGTCCCATACCTGTCTTGGGGCAGGGAGACTTGGAGCAAAGTCTTAAGTTCTCACCCTCCACACTATGACTATGGTATTTAATTCATGTTTCCTCCCCACTTAAATACAAAAAATTAAAGAAAAAAAACAACTTTGAAAGTCTATTTTTTTAAGTGTGTATGTGTGTGTGTGTGGTTGTGTGTGTGAGCTTGGGGGGGGCATAGGCTTAAAATAAAGCTGAGAATTTTTTAAACATGTACAGATGATAGTAGGGCTAATCAGAGTCCACGCTCACATTTTCAAGGGCTGATTTCAAAGTAAATTGAGAATATGTTCTCCAAAGAGGAAGATAATCAAATCAGAGTGATTCTGCAAAGGTGAACAGATTCCAAACTTTGTTTTGGCTTCATGAGTAAGGGTTAGGTATTATAAAAACTCTATTCACAAGCCAGGTGTGGCTGTTCAGGCCTATAATCCCAGCATTTAGGAGGTATAAGCAGGAAGGTCAAGAGTTCATGATCATCCTTAACTATATAGCAGGTTTGAGGACAGCCTGGCTCCAAGAGACTGTATCTCAAAAGCACTAAAAATTTTAAAACCTAAGTTTACCCACAGGGACTCTGCTCATGGTCCAAACTCAGCCTCACTCACTGCCATTACTATACAAAGAACTAAAACATAGTTCTTCCTCAAAAGATAAAAGCTTCTCAAAATTTAGTCAAATTTAGACTTTCTTCTCCCTTCCCCTGGTAGGTAAACCATGTATCAGTAAGGAGGTAGGTAGCGTCCATCCTAAGTAATTCTCAGGCTCAATGACCTAAGATCTCATAGGCACTAATATCAATGGGTACCAAGATATATCCCAAGGGCATGTAGGAAATACCCCCTGCTTTTTATTTTTGCTCAAGCCAAGTAAAAACAGGGTTGTTATTTACAAATAAAAGTTCTTGCTACTCACTGGCATGCCTCCTTGAAAAAGAAAGCCAAAAATAGGAAGTAGAGCACAAAAATCCTCAATGCCCAAGACATGTTTGCTGTAGGACACAAGATGGCCCCACACTGTCAGCTTTATTAAAGAGTACAGGGATTCTGGACCCACTCTGTCACCCTTTATTAAAGGCTGCAGGGAATTCTGCATTTCAGATACAAGTTACAAGTGGCTAATACCACTTTTTGATATGTAGATTGCTAAACAAAGTGAGTTTTGAAAAACACATTATACCTTAAACAAAATCTAAAAGCAACAAAATCCAGTATGTATGTTTCCAAATACAAGTTTAAATATATACATCATCATGATTAGTAGATAAAAATGGCTACATCCACTTACTGGATGTTCACTAGGCAGAAGAGATTGAATCAGGGCTTCACACATGTCAGAGAAGCATTCTACCACTGAACTACATTCCACCTCTTTTGGCACATTATATACATCACTCCTTTTAACCCTCACAACTACCCTATACATAGGTTCCATGAATCTTCCTGAGTGGTAGATCTAAGTGGTTACACACATCACTTAACATTTACAACTACCCTTTGCATAGGCACCATCAATCTTCCTGAGTGGTAAATCTAAGACATGGTTCCATGCAAGAATCCACTGTCTCGGGCATTAATACCAGTACCTGCCTCACCCACTGCATGTTAACTTCTTGAACATCATTTTATAAGATCTACAGTGCAATTTCTGTTAGAGAACCAGTGCATAGTAATCTATCTTTTAAAACTGCATATTGCATTGCTAGTTCCTGACTACATGGGGTATGAGAGTCAACTGAGTTACTACTGATGTACACACAACCCAGCAGCTAACAGAGAAACATGATTCAGGAATCCTAGACCACTAATCAGTTCCAGTTATTGAAACTTTGGCACCCGGTCAACCAGAAAGTTAGAATTTCAAGCACTAACAATAATTCGTGCTTGATCTAAAGTTAATGCCAAATGAAGATATCTGTAAGATAACTAAAATACTCTAAGAGAATGAAAAGTTCATGCCCCCCTCCAAAACACCAGCTGACCACATCTTGAAAATGAAATGCTAGGGTATAGAATGACCTGTTGACTTACATTGAGCTCTGTTTGGTTGGTCAGACGGTAGTGTCAGTGAGCCCAATGTCTCCAGTGAGGCTTCAGGGCAAGTAGAAATATCACTGCTGGACTTGTCTTCCCAAACGCCATCCTGTTTAGTTGACGCACCATCCATGGTCAAGGTAGCCCAGACTAAAAAGACTCTGAGGAGCTAGAAGTGACTCTGGATTAGGTTTGGTTTCTGCCATCAGCAACAGCACAGAGCTTCTAAGAAGGATCCTACTCTGTTTTCCATTTTCAGGGCTTAATGTCTCACAAATGGCTTGAAGTCAAACCAAGTAATACCATGATTCCTGATAAGAGGAAGAAAAAAAAATCCATTATGAAACATAATTTGTTAGACTTCAAGTAACAGTTACAAGGCTTCCAATTTGTATAGAAAACAAACACAGATTTCCACACCACGAACAATCCTTGAGCACCCAAAATATCCTAGGTTTTGAGGGTAAAATATCAAACCAGCCACACCTTAGCCCTTTCCTAAGGAACTGAGTGTCTCTCCTGGTGCTAGTTACAGGAAGTTCTACCACGAATGATTTTCCAAGGTTTTTAAAAAGAGCTTGTAGTCTGTTGTAGTTGAACATGTGCTAAGAAACTGAACTTTAAATTTTATTTAAGTTAATCTGAATTTAAATAAGCATTTGTGGCCAGCAGCTTATAAACTAGACAGACCTAGCAGCTCATAAAACACCTGGAATGGCCATGCCCAAGGCCAAAGCTTCTACTAGGCAATTCTACCCCTGTAAGCTATGCAACTCAGATCTAAAGGAGTGAAAATTAAAGAAACAGTTGCCAAAGGATGAGGTAATAATATGCTAGATGAGGAGATCCAAAAGAGAGATCTAAGGACACACAGAAAGGTAGCTAACTTAGAATATGGGCAGAGGGGGCTCTTACGGCAGGTGACCATCCACTTTTCCCCATTAGGATGATCAGTAGTCTTCTGACCCAATATGGTAGACTAAGTTTAGGAAAATATAACTTCACCTTAAATCTGGCAATTAGTTACCAACTTTGAAGTGTGCTGAGGATACTTATTCCTTATCTAAAGGTAAGATTTAAATATGAGCTTCTAGGCATACTGTAGGAATGTTGGTATCTATGTTCTTCAGAATAAGTTCCATATTATTCTTTCTGTTCTATGCTTAACATGTTTCATAGCAAAATAACCTACATCCCAAGCTCACAAATCACACTGCAGTGGAATGTGGTGGCATATGCCTTTAATTATAGCACTCAGAGGAAGTCAGGTGGATCTCAGAGTTTGAAGACAATCTGGTCTACATAGTGAGTTTCAAGCAAGCCTGGGCTAAAGTTGAGACCCTGTCTCAAAAATAAAACAAAACAAACAAAAACCAAAAAATTCACGTTGAAAAATTACAGGTAAGAAGCCTCACTAACAAGGTGTGATACCAGTTCAACAGTAGGGCTAGCATACTGACGCCTGTCACTGCAGACACATGTCCTCTGACTCCATCTGTTTTCTGTGACTGATGACCACCTGTGAATGAGGGAACTCACCAATGATATGGTCAGCTCAGCCTAGCAACATAGCGAATGACTAGTATAACTCTAAAATAGGACAAATACAAAAAAGGAGGGCAACTAAGAAGTCCCAGAGATAATATGCTCAGAGGCAAACAGTGACAATGCCCATAACTTAGGACTATCCATAAAGACAAACATTAGCCAAGAATATTAAGTTCCACTGATTATGTAATTTGGTGGCAGATGTATCAGGTTGTCACAAACTAGAAACCATCACATATTCCCCTCTTTATCCTCCTTACTCTGATTTTGTGCTGAGCAAGAAAACTGATTCCTAAGCAGTCCATCCTCCTTTCAGAGATAGAATGGTACAGCCTTCCAGAACAGAAGACCCCAACTACAATTGACTCTGGTTAACTCACTTAGATGGCTCCTGTTCACAGTCAGCTAGCTCCTCCTTAAGTGGATCTACAGACAAAATTTCTGGACTGTGCCAGGAGCCAGGCTTCCTGAAGGGTAATAAACTGACATTTACTGTCTCCTTTGAATTTTGTTAAGCATGACTCATTCATACAGGGTCTCATTACCTCAGACTGCTGACAAGGGCAAATCTCTGGGCACCAGGGAAGAAGAAGAAACAGCTGGGGCAGGGGTAGGGAGAGACACAAAAAAGCTGTTTTCAGTAATATATACATTTCTATGGTTTTGTTTTGTTTTTTTTTTTTTTTTTTTAAACAAAGAGTTGATTCTCATAGTTATCCTTTTGTTCTTCTTCAGCTGTTCGGTAAATTTGGTTCTTTTTGTGCATATGTATGTGCACACCTTCAGATGCCATTCAACTTGTTTTTTTGAGACAGACTCTCTCACTGACCTGGAGTTCATCAATACAAATATGCTGGCTGGCCAGTGAGACCCGGGATCTGCCTGTTCCCATCTCCCCAGGGTTGGAGTTACAAGTGTACATGACCACACCTGGCTTTCTTACATGGGCATCAAAATCAGGTCCTCGTGCTTGAAGAGCAAGCTCTTTACTGACGGAGCTAACTTAGCTAGCTCAACTTGTTTGGTTTTGGTTTGGGATTTTTTTTAAGACAAAGGCTCAATATACAGGCCAGGATAGTCTCCAACTCATTTGGATCCTCCTGATTCTATCTTTTGAATGCCAGGATACAGTCCTGTATAATTTCGTTCAGTACACAGTTTCATTTTTAACCACTTGCACTCCCATTTCTAGATGGCAGAACAAAGCCATCACCGAGAAAGTCCCAAGATATACCTAACTTCAGCAGTTCACCTAGACTTCACATTGAGAGACTGAAATCTCAGATGCAACAGGTCTTCGAGCTTTTCCCATTTAAAGTCCATGAACTTGGTCCACAAACAATAGCTACCCTATTACTGAGGTTATCATCAATTAGACAGAAGTATAGCCAAAGAGAAATCAGGGCTCCCCGAAGATGTCTAGTTGATGATATACACTATCAAATAATAGCAAATAGCACTCTGTATAAGTAAAAACCAAAGGCCAGCCTCAGGTACAGCAAGGACAAGAAGTGACAGGTTTTGAGTTAAATATGTTTGCCTCAAATCCTGACTGTTCTTCCACTTGGCTGTAAGAGATCTTGTTAAACTGATTTCTGAGCCACTCTTAGCTTATTTTCTCATCAACAAAAACATTAAGAAAATGAATACAATTTTTTTGCTAGGATGGACAACAGTAAGATACAGGATTTGTTCATGCCCTGGATAAACAGGTATAATTATTTCTTTCAACAGCTGTTCAAAATTGATAGTGAAAGCCAAATTGAAGTTATATTCTCACTGAGAAAATAACACTATTTAAGGGAATTGGCCAAAACTCAGCTACTTTTAAATCTGAATAACAACAGATAACTTTCATTTCTTCTGCTTCTTTTCTTTTCTGGGGAATAGGGAGGAGATAGGATCCCCCCCCCCCCCCGCCCCAAATCATGTCCGTGTTCATAAGGCACAGATGTGTGGAGGTCAGAGAACAATTTATGAGAATGGGTTCTTTCCTTCCACCATGGGGCTTCCATAGAACTCATGTTATCAGACTCTAGAACCTTTAACCACTGAACCATCTTGCCAATCTGCTTTTGGATTTTGAAACAGAATCTTACTATGTAGCCTGGGCCTCAAGCTGGTGGAGGTCTTCCTGTCTTGGCTTCCCAAGAGCTGGTATTTCAGACATGTGCAACTACATCCAGCTTTTCCCTTTTCTTTCCATTCAAGGTATACTGTAGCTGAGAGCTACCAAAGGATTATAAAAGAAAAGGCCATGAGGCATCTGTAAATGGTTTACAGTGTCCCAATGACAATAAAATACAAAGCTCTTAGCCTAACCCAGAGATCACTTTTATGTGGTTCCTGCTTATGTCTACACCCCTTAATTCTGTGCCTTTTTCCCTTACCTGGCTACATTATGCACTCAGATGTACAGCTGACTCTCCATAGGGTCTCTACACTTATTGTTTGTTTGTTTGTTTGACAGTTTCTCCGTGTAAGAGCCCTGGCTGTCCTGTAATGCTCTTTGTAGACCAGGCTGGCCTCAAACTCACAGAGATCTGCCTGCCTCTGCCTCCTGAGTGCTGGGATTAAAGGTGTGCACCACCATGCTCAGCTGGGTCTCTATACTTCTTGCTCACTCTGCTGCGACATTACTCTCAACAATTTTGCACAGACGCTTCTTGTCATAGAGGCCTGCTTTGGGTCAAAAGTCACCTCTTCCGCAGGCCTGACAAAGCTAGTCCTCTCAACAATTTTTTTGTTTTGAGTTGTCAGTATACCTTCACTATAAAGTAGTGAGAACAGAGACCACAACACTACTATATCCTGAGACCTGTTACAAGCAGGGCCTGTCTTTCCACAGACACTCAGAAAGCGCCTGTGGAAAGGTGGTGAGCTGTTCACTTAGCGCTTTCTAGCACTGGCTCTACTGTCCATGTTCAGCAGCACCGTGAAACACCTCTGAGCACCAAAACCGAAATAATAAGTCCCCCACAGATTGAACGACTTGCCACTAAGTCACTCACGTTCGTCATCAACTGCAAAAGGAGCAGGCTTCAAACAAGCTGACCCAAGCAGCAGTAGCACACGCTCTCAGGGCCGACCGCATCCCATGAGGTGCAGAGGGACCCCCTGCGTTCCCAAGCCGGTACTGACACCAGCTGCGAGGCAGGCTTCCAGCCTGAGACAGTAGAAGGAAAAGCTGACTAGTGCTGGCCGCCGCTGACCCAAAGTCTGCGCGACCCTCCCCGGACTCTGCATCTGCCTTGCCGGCGCATGCCTCTCTAAGCGCGGCGCTGCCCGGCCAGTCCCACCACCGTCCACTACCCCAAGGCCCCGACCCTCCTCAGGGCTAGCCCTACAGCCCTCACCATCGGCGGCCCAGCCCTGCAGCTCCGGTAGGACGTGGCCGTGCGAGGGGCGGGGCGCAACAGGGCACCAGTCTCGGGCAACCCCCCGGAAACAGCCTGTCCGCGCGGATCGTTCCGGAAGAGATTGTCTGTGGCCAGTAGCCACCTTCAAACAAAAGTCGGTATGGATCTTGCTCCGGGCAGAACTGAGACGGACTTCAGAAAGTGACCTTAAATTTTTTGTGGGCCTTCACCTCAGAGAAACAACTTTCAGCTTACTGGACCAACTCAGACAAAAAAAAAAAAAAAAAGTTGAGCTTCCGGCGGCAGTGGCGCAACCGGGATTCGCCACGCTCCCGCCCCTCGCCTCCTTCTGACTGGTGGATAGGATGATCCACGTGGTCACACCCCCTAGGGCGTGGCTCACCCGCCCGACACCGCCTTCATGGTGGTACAGGCGATTCCAAGAGTTCAGATGCCTTGTTTGATATGCTAGCGTTATCCACGGTCGGACGCCGGACGCTAAGCCACGCTACTGCAATCCTAGCATAAGGAAGTCTGAGGCAGAGTACCACAAGCTCAAGGCCTGAGTGGACTATAGAGTAAGTTTTATCTTAAAAAGGTCTGGAATGTAGCTCAGTAGTAGGACTATTGGGTTCAGTCTCTAATATGTCAAGACATAGGAAGGGAGAGGAAGAAGCAACAATACAGATACCTAACATTAAACTGATGGCACATCCATATAGAAAAAATACTAAGTATAAACTTTTTTTTTTTTCGTGCTACAGACGGCCCTGGGCCTTGAATGTTTCAATCAATTTCCCCACCTCCAAGCTACATTCCCAACCCCAAATAAAAATTGCCATAGCTTTATTCAAGTATAATTGACATGATATAAAATTTGCCCGCGTGTACAATTTGATCATTATTTCAGTAAACTGGCAGCAGTACACCCATTTCTATAATCCAGTTTTAAAGCAATTTCATGGAAGTGGTTCTCATCCCCTTCTTTCAGCCCCAGGTCATCAGTAGGTTGTTTCTGAGTGTGCTTGCCTGTACATTGCATATAAATAGGATTCATATACTATGTAGCTTTGAGTTCTTTTTCAAGGTGTATCCATGTTGTACATGTTTCAGTGCTTCATTTTCATTGCTGAATAATACTCTTATTTTCTGGATATTTCCCTTTTCTGTATTCATCAGTTGATGAACAAATTTGAGTACATTGAGCTCCATACTGTTTTGCATGCAAAGGGTCTTGAGGTGAACAAAAGGACTAACAGGGTTCTAAATTTATATGTCCATGGAGTTGGGGGACCAAACCTTCAGAAACCAATACCTGGTATGAGCTGGAGTTGCAGAGTGGGAGGAGCTGCCACTTACAAGGGCAAACTGTTTATTGTCTTACTGAGGACTGCTGTGTGCCAAAGTCTTTGCCAGATGCTGTCTAAAATCCCCACTGTAAAGAAACTTACTCCAGGGTGGGAAACAGTCAACAAACAGACATACAGGACAGGAGATAATGTCAGGATAGGTGGGCAGGTATTCAGCAATCTTATGGATAATTTAGAAAGGACCTCGATGGGCTAGTAAATGGCTCAGCAGTAAAGATACTTTCAGCACAAGACTGGCAACCTAAAAAAGCCCATATAAAGGTGGATGGAGAGAACCAACTCTACAAGCTGGCCTCTAAAATCAATCAATCAATCAATCTCTCTCTCTCTCTCTCTCTCTCTCTCTCTCTCTCACACACACACACACACACACACACACACACACACACACACACACACATACACACACAGAGTTTTTAAAGGACCTCTCTTATCAATCTGAGCCAGTACCTAAACAAAACATACCTAGAGAAAAGTGCTTCTGAACTCCAGTGTGCTCCCAGGTTCCTGTGAGGAAGTAAGCTTGGAACTTGCCTGAGTGGGTAGAGAGCATGTGAAGATCTAGGAGTGTTAAATATGAGCAGCACAGGGAAGGAAGGTCTACAAGGCTAGAGGATGGTCAAATAGGGCCTGTAGCAGTGGGAAGGCAGAAGTTTCAGAGATGGCAAAGGCTACAGTAATCAGAGGTAAGCAGTGGCCCAGGCACAAAAGGCTGTGAGAAGTGTTGTTTTGTCATATGGAATGCAGTAGCTCTGCAAGAGAGATGAAGGATGATGCCTGGGTTTTGACTCAAGTCACAAGATCATATTTTCTGAGATGCTGAAGACCATGAAGGCAGGCTTTCATGGCATGTCTGGGTGGTATGACGGCATCTACTCTGGAGTATTCTGCCAAAGCAAATCTGAGATGTTAGAAAGACAAGTAACGCACCATCCAGAGACATAAAGATGTACACACACCAGGGAGCTTAGAGACCATGGAGTACAGTAGACTAGGAAGTGTTTAAGTCCAAGTGTGTATTCCCTTTGGTTTTAATACAATTTATGTAGTTCTATTGTTATATGACATTTAAACTAATGTCTGTGTTTAATGGTACTAGTGGAGGTGGCTCTGCTATAGATCACCTGAACTTACATGTGGCTAACTATGTCTGTTGAGTCTGGCTTCTCCCACTTTGTGGGCCTCTGTTCTCCTTTCTCAAGGTGAGACCCAGCTTCTACATACAGTCTTGACAGTGTCTGAACATTAACTGTTGTGCATCCCAATATTTGAGGGAAGAGAGAAGGCAAAACCAGAGAACAGTCTCAGGGACAGTGTCTGGGTTCTTCCATCATACCACACTTGAAGTTATAACCACACTGGATTTTGTGTTCTTTTTACTAAGTTTCAGTCTCCTGATTCTGGGCTTCTGGTGCCAACAGTTTCTGTCTCTGTTGGCTGAGCCTCACTATAGCTATGTAAGCGCCACCCTGTCTCATCACTCCTAGGCTGCCAGACCAATGCAGGGTAGGTTGTCACTAGGGTCCCCTCAACAGGCAGAAACCCACATTGGACTGCATCTCTGGTTTAGCTGTCTTTGAAGCAAAAGCCAGTTCAGGGTTGAGGAGCTGCTGGAATCCTGGTCTGACCATCCCTCACCCCACCCTACAATATCAGGTAATAAAGATGATTAAACCTGAGGATTTAATTAGCCCTTTATAATTGGGATTAAGGGCTCCTTGTTTTAAACCAATTTTCTCAGTTGTAATTGGGATTCTGGCCCAATGAAGTTTTCCTGGGGTCAGCCTGGTTCCTTTAGCACTCCTAAGACCCACTTCTGGTTTGAACTTGGAACAGGAAGGGTTCCTTCTGATAGCAAAAGGAAGGGTACAACAGCTGGCAAGGCAGGGGTGTAGGCCAAGCTGACCACAACTTCAAACTGGTTTACAAGGAGTGCCCCCTTGCTGTACCAGGAAGCAGAGATCTACAGGACCCTGCTCTGGGTGTATTTCAAGGCCAGGTTCAAGAGCTAAAAAGAAAACAGTCTGTGGCAATCCTGTGAGGAAGCCTGCATACCCTATGAGGTAACAGGCTGCAAGACAACAGCAGATTGTTGGTTTTTTGGGGTGGAATGGTCCAACATCCTTATCAACTTGAATGGATTTGAGGTCACCTAGGAGACACAACTCTGGATGTGTCCGTGAGATTGTTTACAGAAAGATTTAGCTGAGACCAACCCTGAATGTAGGTTGTACCATCCCATGGGCTGGGTTCTCAAATGCAAAGAGAAAGCTGAGCACCAGCAATCATTTCTCTGTGTCTTCACTGCACATTCAATGTGACAAACTGCTTCATACTCCCACCAACAAGTCTTTCCCACTACAATGGACTATACCTTCAAACTGACAGTCAAAATAAGCCCTTCCTTATTTCACACAGCAACAAGAAAATTAACTAATACATGAGCTATGTGAGAGTCTAGAGAAAGGAGGTTTAGATGATCATAAAGACACTGCCCGAGGCCCACAAACCTGTCTCTATGAGCAGCTCACTCAAATCACCCCCAGGAATCATCACCATGGTCCAAAGCTCCCTTACGCTAGAGCCTAACATGTAGGCCTTGTTCTCTCCACCATGTGTTCATCAGAAATTCTGTGGAATCCCCTCTTCCCCTCTGAAGTAACTCTCAGGCACCATGCTTCCTTAAAGAA
Organism: Peromyscus eremicus; assembly: GCF_949786415.1. Taxonomy (NCBI): domain Eukaryota; kingdom Metazoa; phylum Chordata; class Mammalia; order Rodentia; family Cricetidae; genus Peromyscus; species Peromyscus eremicus. The sequence continues at coordinate 90,239 of NC_081438.1, read as the reverse complement.
CTGAGTATTAAGTGATTCCCAAGGAGCTTCATGCCCCTCGTGCTTCCCTCTGGAATAGGATCCTGCAGACATGAGCAAAGGTACAGGTCCTATCTAACCCAGGATAGATCCTGAATCCTGAAGGGGGGAGGGGCGTGGAGTGGTTGGGAGGTAGTGGTGGGGTGGGTGGATTGAATACTGAGCATCACAGCTCAAGGTGTAGATAACATTCCCACTGACCAGGACTGACAAAATAAAGAGACTGTCCTGTGCCATGTTCAAAGATGCTCAGGTTTTGAGCCCAACCAGATCCTGTCTGCTTATCTCTTGACATGATCTATCTCCTGGTGGAGCCACAAGATTGACTAACAGGCAATATAGTAAATATTATGAGTAGTGAAGAATTAGTGTAGTGAATTAGTGGCACCTGTCTGCATTAGCACGAAACATGTGGCACCTCACATATGAATGAAACACAAGAAGAGAAACAAACACAGCTCATTTATTAAAATCAAAAAAGAGAACCTCCCACAAATACATAGTACTGCCTCTCAGTCTGTATCAAGAGCAAGACAACAGGTGAAAATTGTATTCCTGAGAAGCAAAAAGTTAGCAGTTTGCAAACAAACATAACAGGTGATTTCAATAAAAGATAAAAAAGCTTAAAAAAATGAAAAACAAAATTTCAAGTATTATTCCAGATGACATAACAAACCTAATGTACCAGGATAGGGGCTGGAAAGTAGAGGCCCTATCAGTCTGGAGCCATCTGGAGTTTCAGCAGGGGTCTGCTCCCGGGGACTGGAGGGCTAAGGGCAGAGGCTGTACCCTGCCGCGTAAGAGGCATAGGTCAGCCCTGTGTCAAGGAGCTGGATACTCAAGATATCCTCCTCAGGATTAGCAGTTTTGGACATTTAATGATTTTTTTTAAATACAGAAACATATGCTCATTCTTTCAAATATCAGACTATTTCCAATTTCAGTCAATTTGTAAATTACATTTGTGCTACAGTTTTTAATATTTAAATCTTATTAGAAGATAAGCACCAAACCTATTAAAATAAAAAATATACAAAAGGCTTTCCAGACAGAAGAATATCCTGTACATCCATGGAGGCTGTAAACTTACGCTTCCTTTTCTTACATAGGTACTTCTGACGTATCTGACCCCTTTTCCCATGAAACTTTTCCATTTTAACTGTAGTCAAGGTACAAGGTATAAAAGATACAAAAGTATAAACCTGCACTTGTCACTGCCTCACCACACACAGGGAGAGCTGTCTAGTGGGAGAGAGATCTGTCTGTTGGTCTGCCGGCACTGACTAGGAGACTAGTGTGACCAGTAGGCCTCCTGGGTGATTGGGGCACATGGTGTGTGTGTGTGTGTGTGTGTGTGTGTGTGTGTGTGTGTGTGTGTGTGTGACTGAGGTTAAAGCTCCACAGAGGGAAAAGCCATACCAGAGCACATGGGGGGTGTGTGTGTGTGTGTGTGACTGAGGTTAAAGCTCCACAGAGGGAAAAGCCATACCAGAGTGCCTGACCAGAAACCAGTGCTGGAACTCTAAAGGGAGAACTTGAAAAATGCCCTTAATGTGTCTGTATGTGGTATTTTTAAAAACATAGTGTTATTGCCTCCTGTGCTCTGTAACTGTTTTATGTGTATCCTCCAACGCTCAGTTCTTGAACCTTGTCTGTTCACAGATGTGATTGAATTTCCTGCAGGGAGAGAAAACATCAAAGACTACTCAATCTGTGAAACTGCATACTGTAATCACCACATAAAAACATGTGTGCGGGGCTGGAGAGATGGCTCAGAGGTTAAGAGCACTGGCTGTTCTTCTAGAGGTCCTGAGTTCAATTCCCAGCAACCACATGGTGGCTCACAACCATCTACAATGAGATCTGGTGCCCTCTTCTGGCCTGCAGGCTGAACACTCATTGTATACATAATAAATAAATCTTTAAAAAAAAAAAAAAGTGTGCATCATATATGTGATCTCACTCAACAATTTTTATGCTTTTTGAAAAACCAAAAAAAAAAAAAAAAAAAAAAAAGCCGGGCGGTGGTGGCGCACGCCTTTAATCCCAGCACTCGGGAGGCAGAGCCAGGCGGATCTCTGTGAGTTCGAGGCCAGCCTGGACTACCAAGTGAGTTCCAGGAAAGGCGCAAAGCTACACAGAGAAACCCTGTCTTGAAAAACCAAAAAAAAAATAAATAAATAAATAAAAAATAAAAAAATAAAAAAATACTGTGTTTTTAAAAGAATTTTAAGTTTATATGTATTTATATGTGTCTGTTTGAATATATGCCATGTGTGTACAGGTGGCCAGGGTGGCCAGAAGAGGAAATCAAATCCCCTGGAGCTGGTATTACAGGTGGTTGTGTTATTTGACACTGGTGCTGGGAACCAAACTCAAGTCGTCTGGAACAGGAGCAAGTGCTCTTAACGGCTGAGCCACCTCTCCAGTCCCTCTAAGTATTTTTTAGTAATATTAAAGACACTAAACTCCAAAGGTAGTCTTTTTCTCTTTTTACATTTTAAAATAAAAATGAAAACACTGTGGGTAATGTATTAGATTAGAGAATAAGAGCTGTGTTTCCTTAGTGTATGCCTTTGCCTATACTTCACCCAGCAGGGTGGAGACAGATGCTGAGGTGACAGTGTACACCTTCCCCTCTCCACAAACCAGGGGCAAGACTGGAGATATGCATGGAGAAAGTGGCATGTGCCTTTGTTACTCATATCCATACTACCATGAATGAAAGTGAGTTAGTTGTGAAATGTCCTTCCTTCCTTCCTTCCTTCCTTTTTTTTTTTCCTTTGAGACAGGGTTTCTCTGTGTAACAGCCTTGGCTGTCCTAGAACTCACTTTGTAGACCAGGCTGGCCTAGAACTCACAGAGATCCACCAGCCTCTACCTCCAGAGTGCTGGAATTAAAGGTGTGCACCACCCTGCCCAGCTTCCTTCCTTCTTTCTTTTTTAAAAAAGATTTATTTCTAAGCTGGGTGGTGGTGGCACACGTCTTTTATCCCAGCACTCGGGAGACAGAGACAAGTGGATCTCTGTGAGTTCAAGACCAGCCTGGTCTACAGAGCCAGATCCAGGACAGGCACCAAAACTACACAGAGAAACCCTGTCTCGGAAAACAAAAACAAAAAATATATATGTATTTGTATTACTTTTAGTTCTGTATATATCTGTGTGAAGGTATGCACACCTGCATGTGGGTTTTTCAGGCCACCAATATCTGATCGCCTGCAGCTAGAGTAATAGGTGGTTACTAACTGTCCAATGTGAGTGCTGGAAACTGAACTCAGATCCTCTGCCAAGAGCAGCATACAGTCTTAAATGCTGGGCCATCTCTACAACCTAAAATTTCCTTTCTTGAAATAGATGGTGTCTGCTGTTCATGCTCAAGCACAATGCAAGGTTTTACACCACAAAGCTACCAATTAAGAAGTCATCTCTATTCTCATCTTTCTCTCATATTGTGGGCACCAGTTCCATTGACTTATTCTGAATCAAAAATCTGTGTTTAGAGATTAAATACAGGCGAATGGATTGACTAGCAGAGGACCATACCACTAACTGTTTAAAAACAGGAGCAGAAAGATTAGTGCTGAGCGCTGACTTCATAAGGCAATGCAGATGTTGCTATGAATAGCATATGAAGACTATGTTGAAGACACCACAGTGAGAGTGGCTAAGTTATAACACAACTCCCACCACACACAGAGTATGAAGAAAACCCCAGGTATTAATCTATCACAAATTGGGCCAGTAACTTTGTCAGCATGTGCTCAGACCACAGCTACTGACCCAGAGAGAGCTACCACTGGAAGCTGTCAGATAAAGCATAATGTGACTCCAACCATGAAGACACAGATGAAAGATGGAGGTAGATATTTGCATAGAAGCAGTTCAAGAAATGCAGTAACATAAGAGCAGAATTTCTGTGGCAGCATTCCTGCTGGGTTACACCTGGCTTAGTTCTGGAGTGTTAGCACTTAGCCCTAATCCATCTTTTGTTTAGTAGACACCTGTTGTTCCTGTTGTCACCCTATGTGAATCTTGTCTCAGAGTCTCCCAAGGATACAAAGGCCTATGCAAAACTTGGTTCAGGAAACCTGGAAAACTGTGGTACCTGATGAATAGAGAAATTTACAGTTGGCATTGTATTTTTGGGAGCTTCTTTCAAGTTGTTTTGAACATATGGAAATCAACTGGCCTAAGTAAATATTGAGAAAAACAAAAATATCCTGGGTGAAGAGAAAGTGTTTCAGTCATTAGAGACTGGATCCCCCAGCAGCCGGAAAGGCTAGATTCATTTTTTTTTTTTTTTTTGGTTTTTCGAGACGGGGTTTCTCTGTGTAACTTTGTGCCTTTCCTGGATCTCGCTCTGTAGACCAGGCTGGCCTCGAACTCACAAATATCCACCTGGCTCTGCCTCCCGAGTGCTGGGATTAAAGGCGTGCTCCACCACTGCCCGGCTAGATTCATTCTTAAGGTAGCTCTGAGTCTTCTTTCCATGGATTTGAGTGAACCCACACACCTGTGCCACGACACTTCATGACAAATTTCTGTATGAAAATACTATTTTACACAATGCATGATTTTATAGATGTATAGGGATTAAATTAGCATATATATGTGTATTTGGGGGATGGAGTGGGATGCTGGGAACTGAACCCAGAACTTTGTATTCTACTATAGACGATACTTTAAGTCCCTAAAGTGCATTTTTTTTTTTTAGCATATAATTCACTGTTACTGTTGCCTTCCCAAGCTCTAAGCCTAGAGGACCTGCAGTTGACCCAAATGTCCCCCAGCTTCACTCACATTGCATGGTGAGCCTTCACCTGAGTGCGACAGTTACGGCCCCAGTAGCAATCAGGACGGGATGTTACAGTCACTGGAAAAGAAAGTACATGTCTACATTAGATGTATCACACACCTTTCATGTAGCTAAATGAATTTAACTGGAGATACAGGGAAACTCCGAGCACAAAGCATCTTTGTCACTCTGTGTGTGTGTTTGTGTTCATACAGGTACATGTATGTGGGTACACGTGTATGTGTAGAAGCCAGAAGTTAAGTGTCAGATGTCATCACCTACATTGAATTTTTTTTTTTTTTTTTTTTTTTTTTTTTTTTTTTGAGACAAGGTCTTTCAAGTGGCCTAGAGCTTGCCAATTAGGCTAAGCTTCCTGGCTAAACCAGGGACCTGCCTATCTGTGCCTCCCCAGTTGTGGAATTATAAGTATGAGCTGCTACACCTGGCTTTTTCTTTTTTGTTTTTTAAAAAAAGATTTTTGTTTTATTTATTTTATGTGTAAGAGTGTTTTGTCTGCATGTACCTAAGTGCACTGTGTGTGTGCTTGGTGCTCACACAGGCCAGAAGAGAACACCAGTTCCTCTGGAACTGGAGTTACAAACAGATGTAAGTTTCCACGTGGGTTCTGGAAACTAAACCTGGATCCGCTACAAGACCCACATACCTAGTTTTTGTTTTGCACAACAAGCACTTTACCAAGCTTACATCGCATCTCTTTTTATGATCAGTTTTCATAAATCATGCCAAGATTTTTGGACAAGAAAAACAAATTTACCTGAAAACCAAGTCAAGGAAATGAAGTTGTTCTAGTGGTTGGTGTCTTTATGTTGCTTTGCTCTAGAAACCCATGTGTCTTGACCCGGTCCCAAAAGCAAATGCAGCCTCAGCCATCCTGTGTGTCTGTCTTCTGCCTACATTCTACAACTTCTGTTAAGTATGGAGTATAATGCCATGCTAAGTACCTGTTCCAATTGAGAAGAAGCCAATACAGACAGAACAGGCTCCTTACCTGGCAACTCTGAAGCAGGAATGTTCTGCCGATACTGGTAGGTCAGCTCTCGGAAGCTGCGCAGACCACAGCAGTAACACAGTACAGTGTTTCCAGTGACTCTGTAATCTGGGGGAAGACAGCCATATCTGGACATAACCATTTATCAGGCAATGTCATTTTTTAAATAGCAAAACAGACATACTTCTAACCAGTAGGAAACTAACACCATAATGAGGTAGAGACAGTGGGCTAGATATCTGGAAAACAATTCCAAAACCAATCTAAATACTAATTTAGCTGGTTTTTTTTTAAGATTTATTTTTATTTTATGAATGTTTGTCTACATGAATGTCTGTGTGCCACATGTGTGCATTACTTGAAAAGACCAGAAGGCACTGGATCCTCTAGAATTGGAGTACAGATGGTTGTAAGTCACCATGTGGGTGCTGGGAACCTTGTCCTCTCCAAAGCAACAAATGCTTATCACCACTAAACCATCTCTCCAGCCCCACTATAGTTTAGGGGGTTTATTTGTTGTTGTTTTTTGGGGTTTTTTTTTTTTGGTTTTTCGAGACAGAGTTTCTCTGTGTAGCTTTGGAGCCTGTCCTGGAACTCACTCTGTAGCCCAGGCTGGCCTTGAACTCACAGAGATCCGCCTGCCTCTACCTTCCAAGTGCTGGGATTAAAGGCGTGCGCCACCACCACCCGGCTAGTTTAGTTTTTAATAGTAAAATAATCTCATGTGAATTAAAATTTTTAAATATTTTTTAAAACTTCCCTCCCAAAATATTAAGATTGGAAAGAGTATTTTCTCTTGTGCTACATTTAAGTATGGTTAATTATTTCTTATCTGAAACACATAGGATCAGAGGTATTTTGGATTATAGATTGATTTTCCAGATTTGGGGACATTTATGTAAATGTCCCAAAGGATTTAAAAAGTATGTATAAGTGTTTTGTTTGCATGTATGTATGTATACTACGTATGTGCCTGGTACCAACAGAGGTCAGAAAACATTGGATACCATGGAATTGGAATTATGAATAGATGTAAACCATTATGTGGGTTCAGGGAACCAAACTTAGATCCTCTGAAAGAGTACCCAGTGCTCTTAACTGCTGAGCCATCTCTCAAGCCTCCCGACCTGTTTTTTGAGACAGGATCTCACTATGAGTCCTTGCTTACCTGGAACTCACTTTGTAGACCAGGCTGACATTGAACTCAGATAGATCCATCTGCCTCTGTTTCCCCAGTACTGAAATTAAAGGTGTATGCAACAATGCCTGGTGATTTGTGTATAGGTAATGAGAACTGGGGGACCCAATTCTAAACATAGAATCATTTACATTTTTAATACATCTCACACACATTGCCTGAAGGTGATTTCATATAATGACCTATCATAGCAGGTCTGGTACAGGTTTTCCTTTTATGGTATCATGTCTTCAGCACTCTTTTTTTTTTTTTTGGCTTTTTGAGACAGGGTTTCTCTATGTAATATTCCTGGCTGTCCTGGAACTCGCTTTGTAGACCAGGCTGGCCTTGAACTCACAGAGATCCACCTGCCTCTACCTCGTAAGTGCTGGGATTAAAGGTGTGTGCCACCACTGCCCGGCATCTTCAGCACTCTTATGGTTACAAATGTTGGAGGCATTTTCAAATTTGGGATGCTAAACCTAATGTGTTGAAAATAAAAATCGAAAAAAGATTTATAATTTTGACTACCTACGATTTAAAAATTTTTTTTTTTAAAGATTTATTTATTTATTATGTATACAGTGTTCTGTCTGCACACATCCCTGCAGGCCAGAAGAGGGCACCAGATATCATTACAGATGGTAGTGAGCCACCATGTGGTTGCTGGGAATTGAACTCAAGACCTTTGGAAGAACAGTCAGTGCTCTTAACCTCTGAGCCATCTCTCCAGCCCCCACCCCCACCCCCCCACCCCACCCCCACCCTTGATTTAAAATTTGAAATGGAAATATAAAAACACAAACCATGAAGTACTAATGCTACAGTAAGAACATATTTACAACACAATATACTTTAACAAAGACAGCATGTCAGTGCTGCCAGTGACCCTCCCCAAAGAGTGTATATAAAGTCCAGGATCATAGATAAGCAAGTATAGATGCAAAAAGGCCTTCAATTTTGTTAACAGTCACACAAAGGCATTAAAATAGTAAGTCAAGGTCAACTTCTCTCATATTCACAAAACTAAATGCCAAATACAAAGCCAAGAGGCAGGGGATGCTCAAGCATGAGGGGTAACCTGTACAACCTTAGGAAGGACAGTGTATTCGTGTGGCAGAGTCTCAGCTTCATGTACTACTGTCATAAAAATCCCAGTGACATAGTCTAAAATGACAACTTTTAAGTGTATAGCATTGCATGCTCAATAGCTGTGGCATTAATGTAGTGAAAAACAAGAAATAAATATCCTTTCATGAAGTAGCTAAATAAGGCTATGCTATTAAAACTCTATGTAGGGCTGGTAACGTAGCTCAGGTGGTAGAATGCTTGCTTAGCATGCACAAAGCCCTGGGTTCAATGCCCAGCACTGTATAAAACTGGAAATATGTATTGATCCCCAGCACTATATAAGACTGGTATAGGCTGGCTTCTGCCAGCACTTAGGAGGTGAGGGAATGAGAATCAGAAGTTCAAGATCAGCCATGTTATACAGCAAGTCCAAGCCTAATTGGAGTCATAATCAGTATCCCTAATCTGCCCCCCTCCCAAAACCCTCTATGTAATAAAAATAAACCAAGGCAGGGCTGGGGACATTGCTTAGTATGCCAGTTCCCACTACCTAAAAAACAATGCCTGGACATTTCTTGGCAGAAGGGAGTGTGTGATACATGCTGAGTGCAAACAGGACACTAATAGGGTACCATCTGTAATGTAACCCACAAATGGGGCCTCTTCAAAGAGACTGGGTGGATGGGCATGAAAAAACTATTCCCAGTATTTTTTATTCTTTGTTTATGCTTTTCCAATGCTGGAGACAAAAACCAGGACATCACACATGCTAGGTAAGCAGGCTACTCCTGCCAGCAGTTTAGGTGTGGGATTTCAAGTGAGTTTTACTTTATCCCTTGTTCTTCACCAAAAGCATTTGTATTTCCTTGGTCTTTTTTGTTTTGTTTTGTTTTTTGTTTTTCAAGACAGGGTTTCTCTATGTTACAGCTCTGGTTGTCCTGGCACTCACTTTGTAGACCAGGCTGGCCTTGAACTCACAGAGACCCACCTACCTCTGCCTCCCAAGTGCTGGGATTAAAGGTGTGCAGCAGCAGCAGCAGCAGCAGCAGCAGCAGCAGCAGCAGCAGCACCACCACCACCACCACCACCACCACCACCCGGTAACTTTTTTGGTCTTTTGAGACAGGGTCTCTCAACAAAACCCTGGCTATGTAGATTGGGCTGACCTCAAATTCATAGAAATCTTCCTGCTTCTGTCCCTTGAGTGCTGAGATTAAAGGAGTATACCACCATGTCAAGCTTTTTTTTTTTTTTTTTAAAGTATTTATTTTATTTATACTTGTGCTAGAGTGAATATCCATGCAGGCCAGTAGAGATTTGTCTGTGTCCTCCGGAAGAGCAGAAAGTCACTCATATTTTCTGTATGAGCTACTCTCATTATAATATTAAGAAATCAAAAGTATTCATAGAAGTTAGATGGACTGCAACAACAGGTAAGACACACCAGAACACAGTCACCAGGAAGAAACAACCCAAGGGAGTTAAAGAAAACTGCTCACATTTTCCTTAATAAACAGTTAAATATTTTAAAAAAAAAATTGTTACGATTTCTATAGCTTTCCACACTATGTAGTCCTCTGGAAGAAAGCACAACACCCTCTTCCAATCTGTCCCCCAACTGAGTGATGACAAATCAAGTGACCAAGTGGTGGAGACTCCCTAAGCCATGTTCCACCCCTTCCCTGATGCGGAGAAAGGTGCTGGAACATGTGCTACAGGTTCAAGCAAAGCTTTTCAAATCTCAAAAGTGATTAGGCAGAAGTGGCGGCTCCTGTCTGTCATCCCAGCACTAAGGAGGAAGATAGGAGGTTAAGGAGTTCAGGGCCAGCCTAGGCTACATAATGAGACTCTGCCAAAATAAAACAAAAGTTTAAAGTGTCTAGACCTTTCTCTCTTCCTAGGAAGGGTGAGAATCAAAGTCATAAATGTAGAAAGCAGACATAACATCACCAAGTATGGCCTACCACGTTCTTATCACTTTACAGGAGACAAAGCAACCCTTAAAAATTAATGCCCATGGCTGAGCGGTAGTGCCACACGCCTTTAATCCCAGCACTCGGGAGGCAGAGGCAAGCGGATCTCTGTGAGTTCAAGGCTAGCCTGGTCTACAGAGCGAGATCCAGGACAGGCACCAAAACTACACAGAGAAACCCTGTCTCAAAAAAACAAAAACAAAACAACAACAACAAAATTAATGCCCGTTCTGGAGGGCAGGGCTGGCTAAACAATGCTTACCAGACAGTAGAAATACACCCCGCTGTAGAGCTAGGAGACTCTCTGCCAACATATTTTTCCATGTCAGACCCCTGGTTGCCAGGTAATTCTGTGATGGGAAGAAATATGAAAAGAAATTCCAGTTTAGAAGGAGAATCACTAAACGAATAAGAGGACACTTCATAAAAGGACTCTGAAGGTGGATGAAGTCAGAACACAGCTGCCCTTGAGCATTTGCACAGAGCCAGTGGATAAACTAGAGTCAGTCCTCTCATAGGTCTTACAAGTTCTTTGTCGAGAGGCTCTTTAGCCTCTGGACCTGAATAAGAATCACTATTCTCTCAGAAAATTCCACACATTCAAAGCACAACAACGGAGAAGACACTGAAGGGGAAAAGGAAAGTAGCAAGCGTTAACATTAAATACTATTAAAAGGGACAGAGGAATAAGAAAACAACTCTAAATCATAGTTTTGCTTCTAACATAGTTAAAATTAAACCACTAAACTACTGACTTCTGCTTTTGTAAACTGCTTGCTGGAGCCCCCTTCCCTTGTTTTCTGAAAAGGCAGACATATGCCCTTGAGAAGTGACAATCACCAATAACCACTTAGATACTGCCTGCCCTATGTAAGCTATGGAATGCTGCTGGTAGAAGACAAATCTCCTTGAATAGAAGATAGAGGTTTCAGTAGCACGCTCTAATGAGAATTTTTTTCTTTTAATCTCCGAGTATTGTTGAATTTCTCCTTTTTACACTCACCCTCACCCACTCACCTATCCCCTAAGAGTGACAAGTACAGCTGAATGCCAGGCCTTTGATTTCTCTATTTAGACAGTGTTCAAGGCTGTTACAAAAAGGTTTTCATGTACCTAAAAGTAGAGTGTAGTGGTGCTCAGTTAAGTAAGTCTGGTGATGTGTGCAAGTAAATGAATGTTCTCAAAGGGAGGCAAAGTTCTCAACATAAAAAGGCAGAATTGAACATGTTACAATTCTAAGAGCTAAGCTAGCTTCCTCAAACTTGGAAAAGAAAATGTTCAGAAAAAGGAGCCAGAATTGAGATACCCTCTTTGTAAGATGTATTAACCAATTCATACAGTTTGACAGCATGATCAGCAAACAGGAATTACCTCATTTTAGAATACAGGGAAAAACCTAATATATATATCATGGAATCATGGAATCAGATTATACTAGTCAGATAATGCAGTGTGTGCTGCCAGTTATGGGAGTACATGTCTGCAGGAAATGCTAAAGAGAAAATGTGTCCTAACAGAAACCATAAAAATTATAGGAAAGCTTCATGGTTTTCACTGGAACCCCAAGGCAAGTGTGGAGCTGATACCTTCAGGATGTCCGACTCATAGTTGTTATTGTTCAGCACTCCATCCAAGCACTTGTCCCCCAGGTTGAGCTCTGCCAGAGGAAGGAGGAATGTTATCTTTTTTTAAAAGGATGATGTAGTATCCAAGTATTGTTGGCCTGACAGGATAACGAAATCTCTTTCCATTATAGACTGTAAATAGCAACAAGCTTAGGAAATGCCTCAATCAGTAAAATGCCTACCACATAAGTATGCAGAACTGAGTTTCAATCCCCAATATGACTATTTAAAAAAAAGAAAGAAAGAAAGCCAAGTGTAGCAGAGCATGTCTATAATACTAGTATTGGTGGAGGAAAGAGACAAGTGGATTCCTGGAAATTGCTGTGTGGTGATATATTGTGTACCCTAATAAAATTTGCCTGAAGATCAGAGAATAGAGCCAGCCACTAGATTAAACATAGAGGCCAGGCAGTGGTGGCACACACCTTTAATCCTAGCACTCAGGAGGCAGAGATCCGTCTGGATCTCTGCGAGTTCAAAGCCACCCTGGACTACATGAGAATGACTCAGTCTAGGAGAGAAAACAGAGCCAGGCTGTGGTGGCACACGCCTTTAATCCCAGGAAGTGATGGCTGGGCAGAGAAAGGCATATAAGGCATGAGGAGACAGGAACTAAAGGCTTTTTCAGGCTGAGGAGTTGGTGAGGTAAGAGGTAGTGGCTGTGACTTGTTCCTTTGTCTCTCTGATCTTTCAGCATTTACACCACTATCAGGCTCCAGGTTTTTTATTAAAAGACCATTTAGAAATTCCTGTTACATTGCTGGCCCAACCAGTGTAGCCAATTAGTGAACATTAGGTTCACTGAAAGATCCTGTCTCAAATAAGGATGATGGAATATAATAGGGGAGTCAATGCCCAACTATACACCATATACTAATAAATAAAACCCCAGTTCCAGGAATGGGTTACATCTTTTTCAGTCATTGGCTAGAGTCCCATAGACTACCCCTAGACATTACAGGCTATTGCCAATACTATTGGTAACCCTCCACGACCTGAGGTAAGACCCTACCGCTGAAGTCATCATATATTTATGTCACCAAACATGGAAAAATCAAGCTGGTACTCTGCTAGATGCTTCACCCCTACTAACTAGCATTCAAAGTGTTCAAAGGTATTATACATGCTACCAGAGGAAAAAAGTAATCATCAGTCTCACCCAGCTATGAACCCTGTGTGCTGTATTAATGACCTGTCTGTGAGATATACCCACTGGTGTAATAGCAGCACAAATGTAATAGAAGTAACCAACCACTTTTTTTTGGGGGGGGGGGCGGTTTCGAGACAGGGTTTTTCTGTATACTTTTGGTGCCTGTCCTGGATCTAACTCTGTAGACCAGGCTGGCCTTGAACTCACAGAGATCTGCCTGGCTCTGCCTCCTGAGTGCTGGGATTAAAGCGTGCACCACCACCACCTGGCTAACCAACCATTTTTTAAATTAGCTTTAAGGCCTTCTCCATGAAATGGAACACCTACCCAACATTGTTAATGGGGCCAAGAACCTGTCCTAGTTAGGCCATGGGCACTAGAAGAGAATATTCTCCTACATGAACATAGCAATAAAATGATTCCTAGTGGAGCAGGCAGTGCTAGCACATGCCTTAATGCAGCATGCAGCACCACACCCAGCTACCCTTGAATTTGTGATCCTCCTGCCTAAGTCTCTGGGGGGCTAGGATTACAGAAAGTGTTTTTATGTGAATAAGCAATTTCTTCTGTATAGTAACTGCTATTTCTTGTTTTATTACTGCTTGCACTTGAAGCAACATGGGTTTTAGACTTCTAAAAGTGACAAAACTTTGTAGTGTAGCAGAAAAAGGCAGGTAATCAATCACTTGATGGCTCATGGTAGCCTCATTTTTTTCTGAACACAGCAGGTCACAATTCAATACCACCTACCCAAGTAATCAAGAGAACATAATAAAGTCAAAGCAACTAGGCTGAAGAGCTGACATTACCACAGAATGGAGCCAAGCAGCCAAAGCAGCCAGTCCGGGTGCAACCCCAGTACAAATGGCAGAAGGGTTGTAGGCACACTGCACCTGTGGACAGAGAACAGTTGGTCAATTGGGACCTAGACTCAAGAGCTCAACTCTCTTTGAAGATAATCTTTCTGAGGTGTTCTCAGGGAACTAGGGAGCAGAGACAATACCCCAGATAACATCTAAAATGAAAGGTGACAGAGTTGTTATAATTAAGTTAATTTACAACCAGTGATCTTAAAAACAGCTTGGTCTGCTGGGTGGCAGTGGCACATGCCTTTATTCCCAGCATTCGGGAGGCAGAAGCAGGCAGATCTCTGTGAGTTCGACGCTGGCCTGGTCTACAGAGCGAGATCCAGGACAGGCACCAAAACTACACAGAGAAATCCTGTCTCAAGAAAAAAAAAAAAGAAAAAGAAACAAAAAACAGCTTGGTCTCTGACCCCAGCACCCCAACAGTCCTGGTTCATTGTTCCCCAGTCTGAATATGTGACACACTTCAAGTAACTGCACATTCATGTCTGCAGATAGCTTTTCTACCTACCATGAATAATGTTTTCATATTGTTATCTTGTACTCTCTTGTGGAAAGGGTTTGTTGTATGATATTTTTTTGTGTGTTCTAACAAATAAAGCTTGCCTGGAGATCAGAGGGTGAAGCGAGCCACTAGTTAACTATAGAGGCCAGGCAGTGGCACACACCTTTAATCCCAGCACTTGGGAGAAGGAAGCAGGAAGATCAGGAGTTCAAGGCCACCCTTGAACCAGTCTAAAAAAGAAACAGAGCCAGTGGTGGCAGTGTTGCACACTTTTGATCCCAGCACTTGGGAGGTGGAGACAGGACCTGACAGCCATTCAGTCTGAGGATTCATAGAGACAGGATCCCCCCATTTCGGTCTGAGGATTTGTAGAGGTAAGAAGTCTGTAGTGGTTGCTTCTCTGATCTTTCAGCTTTCACCCTAATATCTGACTCTACGTTTTTATTTAATAAGACTAATTAGATTCACACTCCAAAGGTTTTTTTAATGTTTAATACTCGCCACAATACAATTTCATAGAATATGCTACTAAATAAACCCTAGCTGAAGTTCTTACAGGATTGAATAATTACATCCTTTTAAGGGTATAATCACTTTGTAAATGCCTTTATCTATAAAGCATTTCTCTATACATTTAGTCCAAAGTAAAGACTGCCCTCTTAGCAAAATTTTAAGAACCTAACCTTGGCTGCCACTTGCTGATCTGTATTTCTCAGATGTCAGCGTTCTCAGGACTCTTCTATTGATTCTTCTCAACATGCCTAGGGGTCACCCTGGTATGCCTGGAGCTCGTTAGCTGCCTATCCCAGAATGCATACCGCTATTGTGCTACTGTATCCTCTTCTGTACTGCACCAAGTCTAGGCTACGAGGACCAAACCCCAGAGCAGTCTCCGACCACACAAAACACACTCCATCTCAGCAGTGGAGAGCTTGTACTGTATCATACATTGTGCCCTTGATATCCAGAAGATTGGCTCAGGCACTGCAGAGACTTGTTGATGTGGCCACATGAGTTTATGCTTTTCTTCATTTAACAGCACAAATGACCAAGGAACTCTGAAGCTGAGGAATATTTTAAAAAGGCAATAGACATGAACATCATGAACATGAACATGAACAAAAATATATTCAAACAGCCATTAAATAAATGAAGAGTTCCATTTGTTTTTTGATGTGTTGCAATGCTGAGAATGAAACCCAGGAGCTTATACATGCTAAGCAAGTGTTCCACCACTTAGCTATCTCTCTATTCAAAGACCAGTTTTAATGGTAAGAAATGTAAATTAAAAACAAGATATTTCATCTATTAGATTTGTAAGTAATACATTATATAATGAATATAGTACTGACATGAGAATGAATATAGATTCAGATCCCAGAAGGAGGACCACCTACATAAGGAAATGTGGTCTCCACAAGGCAATGTTTATCAACTGGTAGGAAAAAATAGAGTGTTCAGTTTGCTCATGTGGGATCAAATTATTATATGCAGATGGAGAAAAATTGTATCTTTGTTTCACAGTCCACATAAAGTCAATTTTATTTGAAAAATCAAGCCATGAAGGATGCACAAGAATGTCCTCCTGTTGGAGGGGGCACCTCAGGGAGACTAACATACTCACACTGCTGAGGGGCAACACTGGAATCCTGCTCACGTTCAGCTCTCCGGTCAGGCATAGGCTGGAAGCAACAGGTACATATGGCATGGCTTCCTTGAAGAGGGCACATATAATCCTGGGCTGCTGAAGCACACACATATTTAGGTCAGAATATATCTAGACACCAGACAAAAAAATTACATTTAGAGAGGCAACTATGAAGTACATAGGAGGAGGGACAGGATCTGGGAGGACTTCAAACTACTTCCTAAGTGGCCAAATGATATTCTGCCATTTGAAATATGGGAATTCAATGGCTATAGCTCAGTGAGTACTTGTCTAGTGTTTGAGAAGTCTTAGGCTTAATCCCCAGCACCAAAAATACCCATATACATGTACACATTCATTCATATATACATAAATAATTTTTTTTAAGTAACTGGACTAAGGGAGTTCAAGTCAGGCATGAGGATATACACCTATAGTGCTAGTTATTGAGAGTCTGAGGCAGGATGACCACATGTTCAAGGCTAGCCTGAGATATGTACTGAGTTTTAGGCCAGCCTGAGTTATAAATTGAGACTCTACTTCAAAAGACCAAAAAGTCCATTCTGGGTAGTGGTCAAATATCTACCTCTGGTTGCTGAGCACTGCTTTGCTGCCCCAATTATGGGTTCTAGAAGTGACTCAAGGGATGGAGAGATGGCTCAGTGGTTAAAAGCACTGGCTGCTCTTCCAGAGGACCTGGGTTCAATTCCCAGCACCTACATGGCAGCTCACAACTGTCTGTCTGACACCTTCACACAAATGCACACAAAATAAATGGAAGAAGAAGAAGAAGAAGAAGAAGAAGAAGAAGAAGAAGAAGAAGAAGAAGAAGAAGTAGAAGTAGTAGTGACTCAGAGAACTGGAACAGTGTTCTAGTAGGGTAGCCAAGAATGTGGCTCTTAATTACAACCCTAGGTTAGTGGCCTTCTAACATACTCAGGCTAAATACCAGATAAAGGGCCGGGGCTCCTAAGGCTATCTTTAATTTGGCAATGATCACAGTGCCCACTGTAGTAAGAACAGGCACCCCGGGTGGTGGTGGCGCACGCCTTTAATCCCAGCACTCGGGAGGCAGAGCCAGGCGGATCTCTGTGAGTTCGAGGCCAGCCTGGACTACCAAGTGAGTTCCAGGAAAGGTGCAAAGCTACACAGAGAAACCCTGTCTCAAAAAACCAAAAAAAAAAAAAAAAAAGAACAGGCAGAGCTAGAACTAGAGTGGCCAACCCCAGGCAGGGGATACTGTTATGCTACCTGCGGCCAGTTCTACTTGCTAGGCTTCAACCCTCAGAGATAAGAACTTCATGCCCCACGCAAGTGGACAGCTCTCCTTTTCTCTTTCCCTATTTTCTTTGTTTTCCTTTAAGTTGGGGTGGAACCAAATGCCTTGCGAATGCTAAGCATGCCCTCTATCACTGAGCTGTGTCTCAGCCCCTCTCTTGCTTTTCTCAATGCATCCAGGGACCTATGTGTTGGAAATACAGCTAATGAGAGATTGTTTAGAGGGCAACTCTACGGAGAGACAAAACAGACTATGGGAATTTAGTACACGCTGCTAGAAAGAAGCCAGTCTCTCGTTTGGGTGACAGCGACAGAGTGATCATTTTGGCTTTGGCAAACGCCTGAAGCAGTAAGTTGAAGTGAGACCAAAAGTTAAAACCAGGACTGTTAATTACTAGGTGTGTCCAAAAGGGGAGCCCCTCAAATAAACAGATATTCACCTAATTTCTTTCTCTTTTTTGAGACAGATCAGGCTAGCCTTGAACTCACCGAGATCCTCCTATCTCTGCCAGGCTCCCCCCCTTTTTTTTGGTTTTTGGTTTTTGAAGACAGGGTTTCTCTGTGTAGCACTGGCTGTCCTGGAATTCACTTTGTAGACCAGGCTGGCCTTGAACTCACAGAGATCTGCCTGCCTCTGCCTCCCGAGTGCTGGGATTTAAAGGTATGCATTATCATGCCTGGCTCCCCTAATTTCTTACCAATACTGGTTATGAGGCTATGAGAGGCAAGAGGATTGCTGAAACAGAGGACTAGAAGACAGGAGAGACTTCATAGAGGAATCGCACCATAGGAAACTAGAACAAGAATCACAAGGATGTAACACAATGGAAGGAAAAGCTCAGAGTTAGATACCACTATCTTACCCGCTGGCAAGCTGGTAGATGTTGATGGTGCTTCCCCACCAAGGGCCTGTGTAGCTCCTAGCTCGCTTTCTGGGACTGGGCAAGGAAGAGACTGCACTGCTTGCCTTCTGTATTCAGGACACTGTCTGCATACAATATATGGCTGACTGTGAGAAGAACAAGCAGAACTGAAGTCACAAAGGAACAGGTAGACATCATTGTTACATTATCATCAACTCCCAGCTCCAGCTGTTGGGCTTCTACTCTTCAAGGCCTCTGCACTACCTCTACTCACCTGCAGCAACACTTCAGTGTGTGTGTTGAAAGCAGCTGACCCCTCCTCTCTGCCCAGCTCCCACCACTGGGAGGACATTACCTATAACCACCTGGAACAGGATAGCATCCACCACATGATAGCTACTCTGTGTTCAGCTACTTTCTTGTTCAATCCCCCACACCCCATGCTTCAGTGCACTCTACTCTGGACCACTTAGTTCCCACTCAGTAGGACATCGGCTCATAAGCTCCAAGGCCAAGAAAACCCATAAGAGTTGTCTCTTAAGGAGATGCTCATGAGAAAAAACTATACTGAAAGTATTGCTAGCTCACTCAATACAGTATGGTAAAATCAGAGCACAGCTATAATCCCAGCACTGTTAAGACTGAGGCAAGAGGGTCCTAGTGAGCTAGAATTACAGGTGTCAGCAGCCACATCCAAATTTGTTTGGTTTGGGGGATTTTTTTTTTTTTTTCTCGTAGTATGATAGATTGACCTCATGGTCAATTCTCACATGCTAGGCAAACATTCCATCACTGAGCTACACTTCCAGAACTTTTTTAATATTTTTATTTTGAGATAAGAGTCTAAGTTTCTCAGGCTAGCTGTGAACTCACTCTCTAATCCAGGGGAGGTTATTTACTTTTTTTTTTTTTTTTTTTTAAATAGTATAGCCTTGGCCCAAAACGTACACCTGAAACCAATGTATCGGCAGGTAAAATTGGGTCTCAAAGGGCTGTGTCCTTTCAGCCTGGGGATTATGCCTTTCCTGATACTACTCTAAGAAATTATAACACTACCATTTACAGCCAAGGATTTACAGTCTCTAATTACAAGAATTAGGTGTGCTTATGAGGGGAAAACAACACATAACACTTTTCTGCTATAGCCAGTGAATCAGTATTCATGAGGAGGTGGGGTTCACAACCCATTGAGGAAGCTGGGAATGGTGGTGCATGCCTTGAATTCCACTGCTTAAGAGGCAGAAGCAGGCATGTCTGTGAGTTCAAGGACAGCCTGGATAACACTGTTAAGTCCAGGACAGCCAGGGCTATATATAGAGACAACAAGGCTGGGCATGGTGCCACAGGCCTTTAATCTTAGCACTCAGGAGGCTAAGGCAGGTGGACCACTGTGAGGTCAAGGCCAGTCTGGTCTACATAGTAAGTTCCAGGACAGCAAAAGCTACAGAGAGGCCTTGTCTCAAAATAAATATATAAATAAACAAATTAATTAATTAAAAAAGACCATCAAGGCTACCTGAGGCTCTTAACCTATTCATTGTTGCTCAGAGTCCATCCACTCTGGCCATACTCCAATTTGAGGAAACAAGTTAAAAACATAAAGGAAACTGACTTACTGAAGTCCTATAGCTGTACACCCCACAATACAGTTAAGCGCAATATTGATGTACTTCTTATTCCCAGGCACATGTCTAACCTGATGTCTGAGGATTCACTATCAACATCTGACAGCTCTAGCAGGTCCTCTGAACTCCCCTCTTCATCAGAGAAAGACCTCCTGACTTTGGGTTGCAGCATATCTTGAGTGATTTTATTTCTTGCATCCATACTTCTCAGATCTTCTTCACTGCGACTCTTATCTAAATTAAAAAGGGCATTGCAAAATTCACTGGCAAGGGAAACAGGACTAGAGAGAGAATCTAGACTACTCAGAGCAGAGCTCGCAGCCCCAGGCCCTAGAAGGGAAAGTCAGTGAAGCTGACCTGGGTGCTGAATAAGGTATGCTTCCACAAGGTTGTTCAGGATGTGGTTTTTGCAGATCCGCTCCACTGGACATCGGCAGGTAGGGCACAAAGATGAACGCTCCATCCAGCCAGAGTAGCAAGCTGCACAAAATGTGTGCATACAAGGCTGCAAACTGGCAGAATATGAAGGAACAAAGAACAAATTTCCTGACAAAATCTTCCAAAGATCGGCCACTATGACACTCAGACAAAATCTGCAGCAGACCTACCCAACAACGATGCTATGAGCCAACTGTGGAGAACTCTATCATCTAACCTATAACTACTTAAGCTCAGTGCTATAAGATTAAAAAAAAAATCAGAGCTATATCCCTGTTTTCGGGGGAACAAAGAGCAGATCATAACTTCAGGAACACAAGCAACAGAGACACCAAGTGTTTGGGGACTTGGTTGGGTAGGATCAGGATCCACCTCCCAAGCTCCCAAACAAAAGCCAAGAGAAATTTCTCCCAAAGATAATCCTGGGAACTTCATTCTAAGTATTATGTCTTTAGTCAGGAAATGTTTAAAATTCAGTATACTTCACATGATCCTCCTACAAGGCAAAGACCAGGTTTTCTGGGTTACTCATGGCCTGTGTCAGACAAAACCAAGATTGATCATATCTCATTGATTCTATGGCCCTGGTCTCCAGGTTTGAGAATTTCTCCTTGTTGACAGCACAAGTAAAAGGAAAATGGAAACCTGAGTAGATTCCAGGGCAAAAAGAGGATCAAAGTCTGTTTTATTTATGGTCATTCCACAACTTGTCAAAGGAGTCACTGCTACCGAATCAACCCTAGGCATATGAAGCAGCACACCTCACACAGTCATGCAGAAGGTCTTGACAGATGATGCAGGTTAGTGTCTCCTCCATCTTGTCTGGCTTCACAGAGGCAACTCTGACATCCTCACGTGAGGTTTGCGCATTTCCATGTTGGTCTGCAATCAATAACTGCAGGTTTAAGTCAAGCTCCCCATCTATAAGACAAAAGGACAAGTGCAACCAGTCACAACCACTTAATCTGAAGACACAGAAGATCCTCAGGTTTCTATTGTCCATCAAAAGCAGAGGAAACAAAGCCACTTATGTATAAAGACTTTTTTTGTTGTTGCTGCTGCTGTTTTTTGAGACAGGGTCTCTGCATGTAGCCTGGCTGTCCAGGAACTCACAGACCAGACTGCCCTAGAACAGAGTTGGGATTCAAGGCATATGCCACCATGCCTGGTTATATAAAGACTATTTTTTTTGTTTTGTTTTGTTTTGTTTTGTTTTTCGAGACAGGGTTTCTCTGTGTAGCTTTGCACCTTTCCTGGAACTCACTTTGTAGTCCAGGCTGGCCTCGAACTCACAGAGATCCGCCTGGCTCTGCCTCCCAAGTGCTGGGATTAAAGGCGTGCGCCACCACCGCCCGGCTATAAAGACTATTTTTAAGACGGTCCCAAATAAGTCACATGTTCCTTTGTTCCTAAACTCTAGTTTAGAAGAACAATTGCTGACCTAAAAGAAAAAAAAAAAGAAGGACACACTCAGGATGTGAGCATGTATGCATAACACATAAAGGTAACAAGTGGGAGAGGAAAGGGAAGAGGGAGGACCAGTTGTATAGTATTTTTGTAAATGTCATTTTTGTTTAAACAAATAAAATACAACCCCATGCAC
Source organism: Peromyscus eremicus (assembly GCF_949786415.1). NCBI lineage: Eukaryota > Metazoa > Chordata > Mammalia > Rodentia > Cricetidae > Peromyscus > Peromyscus eremicus. The sequence goes on along the minus strand of NC_081438.1, from coordinate 68,592 downwards.
AAAGGAAAATCCTGGAAATATAACTCTAAGATGGCATTGGCAGTTTTAAAATGTTCTTTCTCCTGATACATTTATATATACACACATGAAGTACCACTACTACTACTATTATTGTTTTTCAGATGTTCTCCGGGTGCCCCGATTAGTGTCAAACTCATTATGTAGTGGAGGATTACCTTAAAGATCTGATTCAACTGTTTCCATTTCCCCAGAACTGGGATTATAGGTGTGCAGCATCATACCTGGCTCAATTTTTATTTTATTTTTACAAGTTGGATTAATAGGCTGGGCATAGTGGCACATGTGGGGGAGGTAGAGGTAGGTGGATCTCTGTGAGTTTGAGGCCAGCCTGGTCTACATAGCAAGTTCCAGGCTAGCCAGGGCTACATAGCAAAAGGCCATCTGAAAAGGAAAAAAAAAGCATACAATTTTAAAAGTCATCTAGAAGGAAATAAATGCAGTTAGTCTTTGCCCTGGTCTTTCCTTACCTAGTTTCCTTATCTGAGGAAATTATTCAGTTTTTTGGGCCATATGTTTGTATTATAATACTACAGTTGACTTATTTTGTTTGCAGTATTGGAATCAAATCTAGAGCCTTACACATTAGGCTCAACCACTGAATTACATCCTTTAACAAACTGATTTACCAATTTGAAGGGTCCTCTTAATATCACTGAGCAAGTATTGATGATTTTATGGCCATCATTATGAATCTATTAAGTATTCACTGCTAAGCTAATTAGCCTAACGAATTTTTCTATATTATATAATTTTCTATTTTTCCTTTTTTTTTTAAAGATTTATTTATTACATATACAGCATATATGACTGAAGGCCAGAAGAGGGCACCAGATCTCATTACAGATGGTTGTGAGCCACCATGTGGTTGCTGGGAATTGAACTCAGGACCTCTGGAAGAGCAGTCAGTGCTCTTAACCTCTGAGCCATCTCTCCAGCCCCTTTTCCTTTTTTTTTTTTTTTTTTGTTTTGTTTTTTTGAGACAGGGTTTCTCTGTGTAGCTTTGCGCCTTTCCTGGAACTCACTTGGTAGTCCAGGCTGGCCTCGAACTCACAGAGATCCGCCTGGCTCTGCCTCCCGAGTGCTGGGATTAAAGGCGTGTGCCACCACCGCTCGGCTCATAATTTTCTATTTTTAAAAAGATTTATTTTTATTTTTTATTTTATTTATTTATTTTTGTTTTTTCGTGACAGGGTTTCTCTGTGTAACAGTCCTAGCTGTCCTAGAACTTGCTCTCCAGACCAGGCTGACCTCAAACTCACAACATCAGGCTGTCTCTGCCTCCTGAGTGCTGGGATTAAAGGTGTGTGCCACCACCGCCCATACTTACATATTTGTTATGTATGTGTGAGTGCCTGCATGCATGTATGTGTACTATGCACTATCTGGTGCCTGTCAAAGCCCAAACTTGGCATTAGGTCCCCTGAAACTGGAGTTACAGGTGGTTATAAGCCATCATGTAGGTGCTGGGAACCAAACTTAGGTCCTCAGCAAGAGTAAGGGTTCTTGGCCGGGCAGTGGTGGCGCACGCCTTGAATCCCAGCACTCGGGAGGCAGAGACAGGCGGATCTCTGTGAGTTCGAGGCCAGCCTGGGCTACCAAGTGAGTTCCAGGAGAGGCGCAAAGCTACACAGAGAAACCCTGTCTCGAAAAACCAAAAAAAAAAAAAAAAAAAAAAAAAAGAGTAAGGGTTCTTAACCACTGAGCAATCTCTCAGCCTCTAATTTTCCATTTTTGTTAAAATCACCTCACAGTGGTGGTGCACACCTTTAATTCTAGTACTCAGGAGGCAGAGGCAGGTAGATCTCTGTGAGTTTGAAGTCAACCTGGTCTACAGAGTGAGTTCTAGGACAGCCAGGGCTTCACAGAGAAACCCTGTCTCAAAAAACAAAAACAAACAAGCAAGCAAATCACATCATATTAGTATTTTTTTTTCCTCCAAGATAGGGTCTCCAAGCTAGTCTCAAACTCAGAGATCCACCTGCCTCTGCCCCCTGAGTACTGGAATTAAAGGCGTGCATCACTATGGCTGGCTTAATACATTTTTTTTTGGAAGAAATTAATATTAGAGAGAGAAAGAGAGAGAGAGAGAGAGAGAATATGTGTGTGTATTTGAATGTATATCCATGCCACAGCATACAAGCACACATGTGGAGGTCAGAGAACAACTTTGGGACGTCAGCTCTCTACTTCCACCTTTATGTAGGTTCCAGAGATTGAACTCAGGCTGCCAAGCTTCACAACAAATGCCTTTTTACCTGTTGAGCCATGTCACCAGCCCTATACTTACTTTTTAAATATAATTATTGTGATTCATACCATGGCCTCCACAAGGCAATTAATATATTTTACCACAAATATTCAGATAATCCAGTTTCTTCCCCCACGACATTATTTCTAGCGCTCTTCTATCACACTATTACAGAGCCAGCTGACCTTGAAGTCCAATCCTCCCAAGTTCTGAGATTATCGGTATGTGTCACCATATCCTGCTTAAAATAACATTTTTTAAAGAAATTACTGTCCTATCAAAGATAGAAGACTTTGACATCCATTTGTAATTGAAAATGCAGTTTTCAGAACAATAGCATGACTTAGTAGTGAATAGTTCCATTTGAATTATGCAAACAGGAAGAATCCTAGACTTTCATACAGAAAATGCAAGTTGTTACAGTATAAACCTGAGGCAGATCCCATACTTCTGCACACAGTGGGAATCCTCTGCAGGCAACAGCCAGCACAGCAAGCACAGGGTACAAGAGGCCAAAGGATGCACAGAACAGCCAGAGTCTAACCTCCTTTCATCCTTTTTTTGGCAGGCTCCAATTCCTCATGGTCTTCAGTTTCCAAAGAAAAGGGTGTTTCTTTGTCTTGGAGAACTGGAGAAAGGCTGGAGAGTTCACCATTTGCAATAAGTGAACTACATTCTTTTAGGGAAATGCCTGCATTCCCAAGTCCTGTGAAAAGGAACAAATAAGACAGGTTGTGATTTATCTACTTCAGAAGAAAGAGTCAGGGAAGTCACTGATTCAATAAACATAGTGCGTTATGGAGTTAGAGATTTCACATGCATCATTTAAGAATGGTGCATGTCTTATACAAATACTCATCCATATATGAGTTATATCTTAAATGCACTAGAGCCCATCTTTGCTAATGAAGCTAGAGGCAAGTGGCACATTCACATGTAAAGACACGCAGGGAGGTCTACAACAGGATCATCCCTAAATACTAGGTCTAAGAGGTACAAGTACACATTCTTGAAATCACAAAATGCATATTATATACTAAATACACCCAAAAAAGATGTGAAGTAAATACACTTCTGACAGGAGTAGAGAGTATGGTAAAGGAAATAACAGCAACTAACAGGAAGAGTTCTGACCTAAACAGATAGAAGCTTAAGTATCACATACATCTTGAATGAACTTGGCTGAAAAGTCAAGAAACTTTCCATTATTCTCTAGCTTATTCATAATATTATAGTACAATACATATCTACTTTATAATATTAAAATGATAAGCACTAGTATTTGGAAAAAGAAGAAACTGGTTTATACCAATCTAAAGCAAAAAAAGAGGGGCAGGGGAATTATTTCAGGAACAAATTAACTCATATACTAAAGAAAGAACAGGAATCTAAGTTCCCAGGCCATCTCCTGGCCCTGGAACCTACTCCTCCTCTGACCTTCAGAGCCTTTTCTGTTCAGCCATGATTTTTATTTGAGGACAAAGATTATATAATGGCACTTTGGAAGGTTCCAGATGGGGAAACTGAACATATAAAAGTACTTATTATACCATCTCACATCTAGTAGGCACTAAGTTTTAACTATAATTATTTTGTTAGTATGAAAACACTTCAGCATACAGATAGAAAATTTTCATTTTTAAAAATTACAAAACATTCTCTGTGAGTTTGAGGCCAGCCTGATCTACAGGGCGAGATCCAGGACAGGAACCAAAACTACACAGGGAAACACTGTCTTGAAAAAAAAAATTACAAATGATATGAAACTTTACCCATTCTATGAAATCTGATCAGAAAGTCAGTAGAGCCTTATCAGACTACATGTTATGCACATAGAGAGATGGAATAGAACATAAATGTAATGGCAAAGTAAGTTTTCTTTGAGTGTTTATGTATGTGTATTGCTGGGGATCAAACCAAAAAAAGAAAAAATGACCAGCCATGAGGAACAGGGCATATTAAGACTGGTTTTAAGCACCACACAGTTCTAGATAAACCTTGAAAACATTATGATAAATGAAGGAGCCAGTCATAAGACCACATACTGTATGAATATGAACACAAAATGTTTAGAACATACAAATAAATGCATGGAGATACATGAATTTCCTTTTATGTGATAGAATGTTCTGTAATTAACAGTGATGGCCATGTAACCTTGTAAATGTACCTAAAACACTGATGGGTACATTTTAACTGAGTGATATTTATAGTATATTAATTATATTTTTTAGGTAAAATTACAAAAATACTATGTTACCATGGTCCTTAACGTTTAGTCTTTCTCCTGGGAATGAAATAAATTAGTACACATGACTACAGAACACTTACTGATGAATGGATTTACTGTATCTCAAGGAACAAAAAACTGCGACTGTCATTGTGATCCCCATCTCACCAGAGCTAGAGGAATGCTTTTGCCCTGCAGAGGTCAGCTCTGGCTCCATAGAAGAGGTAGAGGCCGTGGGGAAGAGGTCTGATGTCGATGTTGATGGCTGTGGTTCCTCTAAGCATGTTTGAGCCATGGGTGACAATGGTGGAACCTGGAGGTCATCACCCTGCCCTGGACCTGAGGAGTCTTTGGTCACATGGAACATATTTTCTTTATTGGCTTCTACAGGTACAAAAATAAAGAGAATGCATTCAGAACCCAGAAAGACACTTTGGGGGCTAAATGGCCATTCCTAGAACTCAAAGGCCCTTTACAACATGCAGGCCTTTGCCATAGGCTCACTTACCAAAGGATTCTTGAGGCAAGCTTTGTTTTTCATTTAAAGATTCATAGAGGTATGCCACATCTAAAAGGAAATTAACCAAATCAGGGAGTGGTGGCCCCAGTGGAAAGTGAGACCTCCTCACTCCTGCTCATCTTTGATTATCACAAACCTGTTTTTTGATTATCTTTATTTACCATCTGGTAACAACATTCAACAGTTTAAGTGATTCTAATAAAAGCAAACCACATTTTTACTAATCTAAATATAAGCAAGCAACCAAAGGGAAAAATGGCCATAGAAGACAGACAAGGGTGAAAAAGACATGCTTCACTAATAACCACAAACCACTAGAAGGAAGATTCGAGTTCCTCCTATGTGGCTAGAGGCTGGTTTACTTTAAGAGGACCTAAGGAATATTAGTGCCCTCATTTTTCCTTATGGTGGTCTTCAATTATTTCAGGGTGACATTCAAATATTCTTACAACTCTCCTTATCCTATATAGAGCTGGATCCAGTCTACCCTTTGTTGCTTTTTGTAAAGTCTCCAAGAACAGAACTGCCAATGACTTCCAGGGTCTCCATATGGATTTTATTCCCACACTCCAATTCTACTGTTTAGCCCAGCCCATTTTCTCCTTCTTGGCTGCCATTATAAGCTATGCAGTTGCTGGTGGCATTCTTGAAGAAAAGCCTTGCCTAAAGAGTCAGCACTCTATCCAAGTGTTTACACCAAGAATCTCTGTAATTGTCACTTTCTATGAAAATGTCTGCATCAACACGTTTCTTCTGAGGGTGTTTTCCAGCCTAAGTTGGACAGCTTGCTTCTTGGTACAACGCCTGGGGAAAGTATCTACACCTGTAAATTTTTCTCTCTTACTGTGTTCTGGCTCATTCTTCCTGTATACCAAATAGATGACATCCCCACTCTGTAAAGGGTAAGTCTGCTTCTTAACAACTTGCAGCTTGTTGATTACTGTTCCATTGGTGCTGTAAAGAAAACAAAAGTGTAAGTCACCCTACTCAAAACAATTAAATAGGGTAAACTCTTTCTACTACCATTAAGAAATCTGCTCAGTATTACCATTTTGAAAATACTCAGAGAGGACAAGAAACTATTTAACTGCCAGCTAGTAGTGGCAAACACCTTTAATCCCAGCATTCATGGGGCAGAGGCAGGCAGATCTCTATAAATTCAATGCCAGCCTGGTTTACAAAGCAAGTTCCAGGGCAGCCAGAAAGAGCTGTTACAAAGAGAAATACTGTCTCACAAAAAAAGAAAGAAAGAAAGAAATTATTTAACTGTTTTATATATGCAAGTACCATCTGATAATACTCTAAGACAAAAAGCTTGCCTGTTACTACCCATTTACTGGCAAATGAGCAACTCTGGGTGTGTGTGTGGTGTGTGTGTGTGTGTGTATGTGTGCACACACACACACCACACACCCACACACCCACACACCCACACACCACAGTGCCTGTGGAGGCCAGTAGAGGGCACTGGAACTCCTGGAACTGGAATTACAGATGGTTTTGAGTGGCCATGTGGGTGTTGAGACTTGAACCTGGGTCATCTGCAAAAGCAGCATGCTTTTGACCATTCTATTCTTTCTTGTACGTCTCGAGGTAGATCCTGAGGTCTAATCCTGAGACAGCACAGTGCCGTCATTTCCTTCTTTCCTGAGCTGTCAATAGCTCAGTCAGTTCTCTCCAACAATGAACTGACCGCAGTCAGTTCATTCCTTGAACTAATCCTTCCCAGAAGATGCATTCAAGACAAAAGCAAAATAAAATTTGGGCTTTCAACTGGAAGATAGCACGGCTCCTGAGCTCAGAAGATGCAGTGACCCAATTATAATTAATCACATTGCTAGATGGAGAGGCCAAAGGACATATCCCAGGCCTAGACTGTGGGGACAAGAAGGATTCTCTTGGGAAGAACATTTTGGTGGAGACCTATTGGAAAATCAGTTATTGAGCACACGATGGCCAAAGAGCACAGTACACTGAACACAAAACTCAACAACTGAACCAGTCCTTGGCTCTGCAGCTTCATTCTGGAGGTCCAGCACTGGAAGGAATTTGTATGTCACTCTTGAAATTTAATTCTCTCAGGTCAAGGAATGATGAACATTTTCCATAAAGCACATGGCACTAGTTCAAATTCTGTGGTCACAAAGTCTCACTCCAACTACTCAGCTTTGTCACTGCAGCATAACAGCAGCCAAGGCAGGACTTAAATACAAAGGCATGCCCACGTCCCAGTAAAACTGATAAACTGTATGCAGACCACAATCTTGACACAATCCTAACTGGCCATCTGCAACCAGGCATCTTCCAATTGTCCATTTCATACTGGTTCTCGAAAAATGAACCCCTTCTCTCAGGCTGAAGCCCAAATGCCCTGCTGTAATTCCGACTCATCACCTCCACCTACCCTACATGTCCTTGTGCCTCTACCTGGACTACCTGCTTCTCCTCCAGCCCACCTCTGCCCCAGAAGACAGCACCTCTGACAGGAGATTGTCCCAAGAACATCCAGAAGGAACTAGCCTACTAAGACTAAGCAGTAGATGGTCAACAGAAAATTAACTCAACATCGTCTTTGAAGGCTCTTTGTCTCATAATGTTGTGTCAGGGCTTTTATTTTATTTTCTTCTCTCTTTTAAAAATTTAATTTAGCTGTGGTGGCGCACGCCTTTAATCCCAGCACTCGGGAGGCAGAGCCAGGCGGATCTCTGTGAGTTCGAGGCCAGCCTGGGCTACCAAGTGAGTCCCAGGAAAGGCGCAAAGCTACACAGAGAAACCCTGTCTCGAAAAACAAAAAACAAAAAACAAACAAACAAAAAATTAATTTAATTTTATTTGTTTTTACCCTGTATGTCCTTTGCATATATATATGGCTTCTGGTTTTGTTATTTTATGGGATTCCTCCTGAATGTGTGACTGAGTGTGTCTCTGTGTCTGTATCTATTTCTTGTGCCTTTTCTTGGGGTCTTTTCCTTCTGTTTGTATTATTCCAATTTGTTTGTTTTTGTTTTATCTTACTATATTATATTTATTATTATTATTATTATTAATAATAATAATAATATGAATGTTTTCTAATGAGAGACAGAATGGGTTGGATCCAGATGGAAGGGGAAGTGGAGAGGGACTGGGAGGAGTAGAGGGAGAAGAAACCATAATCAGAATATATTGTATGGAAGAAAAAATCTATTTTCAATAAAAGTAAAAGAAAAACCTCTCAATATATTTTAAATCTTATTTCTGAGTCATGTGAGCCATATTTGATTTAATTAGAAAATGAGCCAATGGAACTAAACCACACCTAGGATCCCATATGGAAACTAGAAAATGTACATCCTGATGACTTGAGAACCTGAGCAGTACTTTAGAAAAAGGAAGCCCCTGTACACTGTAACATCATGTCAGCTTCTTAAGTTACAAAAGGAAAGAGAAAATACAGTGCTCACCTGGTGTCTTCCAGGGTCACCTGACCAGATTTGTCATCCACTCTAAGTTTACAGTGATCTCCAGAGACCAGTTTATTGCTGGGGAAAGAGAGGTCACAACCTGAAACAGATGGCAAGAAGGTACTGGACATTACTGTGGGTTCTGTGAGTACTACTGCCTTGCTTTTCCAGTCTGTGACCAATTGTGCCTACATACACAAACAACAATTAAGTACTCAAGTGTTAACCTAAAGTACAGGGCCATGCCTTCCTGAACCCAGTCACCTGCAAGAAACCCATCATAGCAACAGCTTCTTACAACAGTTTATCACACAAATAGCTCAGAAGAGAAATAGATCTCAATTGTAAAAGCAAAACAAAAACCAAAGGGTTTAATTAAATTTTCAGTATTTTAAACTAGTTCTTCCTGGGTGGTGGTGGCACATGCCTTTAATCTCAGCACTCAGGATGCAGGGGCAGGTGGACCTCTGCATTCCAGGACAGCCAGGGCTACACAGAGAAACCGTATCTCAAAAAATCAAAAAAATACATAAATACATAAATTAATCAATAAATAAATAAATGAAAAGAACAAGCAAGGCAAGAATCCCAGTACTGAGGTACCTCACAGGCTAGGTTAGGAAGATTTTTAGGCTGGAGGTCAGCCTGGGCTATATATCTTAAGACTGTCTCAAAATAAGTGAACCATGAAGGGTAAGGGGGAGACAATGTCCCATATGAAACCACAACCTTATCCTGTTTTGGCCTGTGCTTTGATTCCATCACGGACCTATGGACTGGCAGATCAGAAGACTCAATACTTCCCCTCCTTGGCCCACCAAATTTTATTGGCAAGAAAGGGAAAAGCCAGGATCAGCATCTCTTCCTTCATCACCTACCAGGTGAAATCCTCTGTAAGAAAAGAAGTCTAAACATCTAATGACTCAGAGGATCTGGGGGATGAGTGTTTGTATAACACATGGCCCTTAACCAGGCTGCACAGACAGCAATACCCTGCTCCAGCCACCATATGATGTTCATGAGCTGCTGGCACTTCAGGATATCAGCATACATGTTACCCAGATAGGCTTAAATGCAGTTGATCATTACCTAGATCTGTACCAACTGGGCTCTAAAGTGGACTTCTGTCTCTGTTAGCATGCCTTCCAGGAAAGCTTTTATGTCAGGCTACAAATGAAGCTATATTTCAAGATTCTGGAGGATATGTTGTAGGTCAGTAACCTAAGACTTGTTCATGTAGAGTTATTTCATGTGGTAACCACTTCAGAGTTCAGCCAGTCAGTTTGATTGGACATCAGTTGTTCATCCTTGCAGTTCTTCTCTGCCACAATCTCATATGGTCTTGTCTCTTTAGAACATGGATTGGTCAATGCCCAGAGTAGAATATATGTCCACACTAGCCTGACCAACCACCAGATGCTCTGACTCAAATGGGCACTGCCCCAGATTTCAGTTGCATTATGATGGGTGGTACATGTTTTGTCAAGCCAGGAAGATTGTCCTCTGGCCAAACTGTCGGAAGTTCCTGCATCAGCAACTTTTTCTATTCCTCTTCCAGGGAATGTGTTGGATTTTGGAGAAGTAGATATTTCTCACTTATTGGATAGGTTATAGTTAAAGCCTTAGTAAAAATGTTCAACTGCAACCTAGGAGAGTCTCCTGAGAAAGCTATTGTTGCCTGGAGCTTGTTCAAGAGATCCCACCCCAGTAAAAGGTAGAGACATTTAGGATTCTGCAGGTACATCAGCTTTTCCTCTAGGCTTGCAACCTATATCTCCACATTGTTCAAGATCAGTTCACTGATGTTTGTCTTCAGGCTCAGATACAGGATCTGGTCTGATGCATCTAAATTTTGATTTATTTAGAAATCATCTACAGCTAGACAGGTGCTGTCCATCTGTGAACAAATCTGGAGTTGCCAATGAAGGCAGCCAAGAATCTTGTCTGAAAGGTCCTCCAGGGTCTTGAGGTAGTGTTGATGGTCATGGAAGGTCCCAAGCCCCTGCTTCTGGTATTCGCCTCCTGCTCGCTCTGGTCTGACAAGTCACTGAGATTCTACATAGGGACCTTTTCATTCCTTGCCAGTAGCTCAATAGACCCAGCCAAAGTACAGGAATAACTGAGTCACCACAGAGGAGGATGAAGACATGAAAAGGTAGAAGACACAGACAAGGTTTGCCCAGCTAAGGCCCCATGGATGCTGGGTTCATAGAAGTGCTCCTAGCCCCAAATGTTCTATCCAGGGCCCTGAAGGAGGAAGTATCTGACAACTAGTGGGAGCTGTTGGAAGTCATGGTGAGGGTAGGAAGCCAGTGACACTGGCTTGAGGAGATGAAGATGGCAGGAGTTAGAAGATCCTGTGTTATTAAGATACTTCTGGCCGGGCGGTGGTGGCGCACGCCTTTAATCCCAGCACTTGGGAGGCAGAGCCAGGTGGATCTCTGTGAGTTCGAGGCCAGCCTGGGCTACCAAGTGAGTCCCAGGAGAGGCGCAAAGCTACACAGAGAAACCCTGTCTCGAAAAACCAAAAAAAAAAAAAGATACTTCTATTTGTTGGGAAGCTCTGCTGGGGCCCCTCTCCTCTCATTCCAGACTCCGCCCCTCAGAAAGCCCGCCAAGAGTCGGCTCCTCCCCGAGAAGAGAAGGTCTCTAGACCTGCCATGTGATTCCTCTCCTGCTTTCTCCCCCAGAGAATCACCCGGGGGTGCTTTGCTCGTTAAACCTGGACTTTTAATTTAGCCTGATCTGATTTATTGCATCAGCGAAGAAACCCAGTATTGGGGTATGAAAACCCTTTCACTCTTCTGGCATTCAAAGCCAATTCCATTCAATTCCATTCAAAATCTCATAAAACTTTTAGTGTGGATATCAGAGGACAACCTCCAGGTGTTAGATCTAGCTTTCCACCTTGTAGTATTAATGAACTAGTACAACGACCTTTACATTGTTAGTGATATTAATAAACTCACTGGAAGTATTCCTATGAGCAAGCAGATTTTTGTTTCTTGTTTTAGCATGCATCATGGAGTATCTTGATATGCATGTTATAATAATGGGCTCTCTAACACGTGTGTGTGTATGTACATGATCATATGTTTGCAGAGGTAGATGTCAGACATCTTCCTCTCTTGCTCTACATATTATTTTTTGAGACAGGGTCTCTCACTGAACCTAGAGCTCAAGAATTCTGCAAAACTGGTTGGCCAGCAAATTTAAGGGACCCTTTTGTACCTGCCTCTCCAGAACTAGGATTACAATCATGTACCACCACACTTAAATTTTGATGGTGTTTTGAGACAGAGTTTCTCTGTGTAGCTTTGGCTATCCTGAAACTTACTGTGTAGACCAGGCTGGCCTTGAACTCACAGAGATCCAGCTGTGCTGAGACTATAGGCATGTGCGCCACCACTGCCTGGCTAGCATTTTTTCCCCCTAAAGTTCCTGCGGTTTATTTTTTCATCTATCAACTGTTTAAGTGTGGTGTCTAATTTCTACATAACCTTTCAGTTTTCCTTTTGTTATTAAATTCTAATTTCATTCCTTTGGGAAAGAGAAGTGTACGGTAACAGGCACAAGATTGTATTCTGAAGGACATATTTGCAGATCTACTGAGACCCTGTCTCAAAAAATAATATGTAGAGTGAGAGAGGAAGATGTCTGACATCTACCTCAGCAAACATATGATCATGTACATGTGAACACACATGCATTAGAGAGCCCATTATTATAATATGCATATCAAGATACTCCATGATGCATGCTAAAACAAGAAACAAAAATCTGCTTGCTCATAGGAATACTTCCAGTGAGTTTATTAATAACACTAACAATGTAAAGGTCACTGTACTAGTTCGTTAATACTACAAGGTGGAAAGCTAGATCTAACACCCGGAGGTTGTCCTCTGATATCCACACTAAAAGTTTTATGGGATTTTGAATGGAATTGAATGGCATTGGCTTTGAACACCAGAAGAGAAGTAGTATCTTAATAACACAGGATCTTCTAACTCCTGCCATCTTCATCTCCTCAAGCCAGTGTCACTGGCTTCCTACCCTCACTATGACTTCCAACAGCTTCCACTAGTTGTCAGATACTTCCTCCTTCAGGGCCCTGGACAGAACATTTGGGGCTAGGAGCACTTCTATGAACCCAGCATCCATGGGGCCTTAGCTGGGCAAACCTTGTCTGTGTCTTCTACCTTTTCATGTCCTACTTTCGTTGTTGTAATGAGAACTGAATAATATCCATCATCCAACAACCAGAGGACCAACTGAACAGACAAATAAGTAACTAAATAGCAGGTCCTGCTGGAAAGCCCATTTTATAGAAAAAAAAAAAAGGGGGGGAGCACAGTGCACCCTTCTCCGCATTCTGATAGTCTCTGTACCACCAGCCCTGTATTTTGCCCACCTCAAGTCCCCTGTCCGCTCCCCATCTAAGTCCACTTTGATGCCTAGGTCTTCGATCCTGTTCTAGGCCCTCAGTCTCTGTCCTCAGTCGGGTACACCCTTTGGGTCTCTAGCCTTAATCCCTGTCCACCCCTTCAGCCCTTATCCTCGTTCTCAATCCACTCTGGCTTCCGCACCTCTCCTCCTTCCGATGGTCCACTCGCGTTTCCACAGAAGGATTTGAGGTTCGTCCTCCTCCGCGCCTAGACGAAGGAGCCTCCCCCAGGGCTCCTGCGGTGGCTGCTGCTCCTCTTCTCCGGGTTGCTCCATAGGACTCACATCTACAGAGACCCGGAAACGATGGCTCAGGGACTACCTCACAAACTCAACGCCGCCGCCAGCTAGCCGGCCGCCGACTCCCCAGCCGGGACCCCGCCCGCCAGCCAGCTTACCCCCCGCCCTGCGAGGATCCCGGAACCGGCCACACAGCCGCCGCCGCTGTCAACAGACATCTCGGGTCCCTCAGCTGATCCACGGGAGGCGAGGGGGAGGGGTTTAGGGCGGTACGCCGGGCGATTGGCTGGCGGCGGGGCCCACAGAGAGCGACGGCTAGAGCGGTGCCAGGAACAGCGATCCAGAGGGGGCGGGCCGAGGCGATCCGAGCCTGCGCAGACAAGAGGATGCGCACTTGGTTGCCATCTTTGATGCTGGTAGGCCGGCTTACTCTCCTGCAAAGCTCGGAAGTAGCTGTGGAGGGCGCCATGTTATGTTGAGGCAAAAAGGGCCGAGTAACTTCTAAATTGCAAAGTCCTTAAAGCCTCGCCTGTAATACAAATAGGGTTTGCTAGTTAATCTGTAGAGAGATAAAATACTATTTTCACAGATCAGATTACAAAACGGGGAATTTTGGTACACTGGACCAGCCTTTAGCAAGGAGCACAACTAGGCTGTCAATCAGAATAGAAACGGGTAACTGGTCTCTGAGGGCAGACTTGCGATATCTTTCCCATTAAATCATGTTTCTTAGATTCTCGTGTAATTCCTGTGTTGCATCCCAAAGAAGGATGCACAAGCATGTTTGTGGCCCTTGGTGAAAGTGAAACATTGGCAAAAACAATGCCCAGGAAGAAGGAAGTCACTGAAGACAGGGAGGCAAGTCCACATAGTGAGTGGTACTCTAGCCGCTCAGAGGAATGTCTTTGCTGATGAACAGCTTCAAAAAAGTATTAAACATCGGATTTAAAAAAAAATAAAAGATATACTGGGCAGTGGTGGCACGCCCTTAATCCCAGCACTTGGGAGGCAGAGCCAGGCGGATCTCTGTGAATTCAAGGCCAGCCTGGTCTACAGAGCAAGATCCAGGACAGGCACCAAAACAACAGAGAAACCCTGTCTCGAAAACAAACAAACAAAAAGACACATACACAAACGTATTTGTAAACATCTGTGGGAATGCTTCTTTGCCAATATCTACAAATATCTTTGAAGGATATGAAAGGAAGTAGCAGTGGCTGCCTCTAGGAACATGGAGTCAGCACAGTGATTAGACTTGCATTCAACATTTATAGCTATTCCTAGCCTTAAGGTAAGTGTGTTTGAAGTAATGCTTCACTAGATCATTTCATTGTTGAGTATCGCATTTATAAAAGCCTGGATGGTAGAGCCTACTACATAACTAAGCTATATGCTGTCTATTGTTCCTAGGCTACAAACCTGAATAGCATGTTACTGCACTGAACATTGTAGGCACTTGTAATACAACGATATTAGTGTATCTAAACATAGAAATGAAACAATACTAATACTGGACAATAGGAATTTTAAAGCTTCATTGAAATCTTTCAGAGCCACCACTGGTTCCATCATTAACCAAATTGCTATGTGGTGCATGATATTATATTTGTATCATAGAAATAAACTAGTAGATTTATGTTCCCTGCACAGCAAGACCCATAAATTCCATGTACTGGAGCCAGGGTGACCATCATTTGGTGTGAATTCCTTGATCAAAAGCAACAATGTATAGAATACAGTGATGGTGGAATTAGTGAGTAATTGGATAGAGCATTTCATACAGAGAATGCAAACAATATTGTTTGAGTGGGAGCTCCACCTCAAACCCTGGCACCCTGGCATCCCTATTCCCAAAGAGTCTGGAATGTTCTGGTGGAAGATCTACCTCAACTCCCCTCCCCCATTTCTTTCCCCAAACCCCCACTTCATAGCCTGCCAAACACAGCTCCTCCCCCAGAGAGGCTCAAGACCACTGCCACAGGGTATATAAGCTGTCATCCCTGAAAACAGACACGTGATTCTTCCGGTCTCTCATCCCAGACTCCTCTCAGAGGGGCTGGGGAATCACCTGGGAATGCTTTACCCATTAAACCTGGGCTTTTCCTGATTTGCTCTGATCTGAATTGCTGAGTCAGCAAAGAAGCCTATCAGGGTGCAAAATACTTATCATCTATACATATTGTCGTTCTAGTAAGAAAAAACTGCCTCCTTCCTAATGCAATGTTATCAACTTGCTACCAGGTTGCTGGCTGGTTATCTTGGGAGAAGGAGCCATAACCAGAATTTTGTGTCAGATTTTGGTAATAAGTCGTGGCTATGATGGTACAGACATACATGCAGGCAAAACACCCACCATCATGAAATTTAAAAAAAAAAAACCTGCTGGATACAGTAATATGTGTCTATGCTTTCTCAAAAAGAGAGTAATTATCTGTATAAAAATCTCATGGCAGCTGGGTGGTGGTGGCACACACCCGTAATCCAAGCACTTGGAAAGCAGAGGCAAGTGGATCTGTGTGAGTTCAAGGCCAGCTAGGGCTGTTACAATGAGAAATCTTGTCTCAAAAAAAAAAAAAAAAAAAAAAGAAAGAAAGAAAGAAAGAAAGAAAGAAGGAAAGACCATAGATTTTGCTGGATCATGTAGCCCATATGGCAGAGCAGCTTTCGTAAAAGCAGCACCATGGACTGTTTTATTTCAGAGTCTCCTGTGACTAGCTTCACCTCAAATTAACAGTTTTCTTTGCACTAAGTGAATGATCTGGGTTGAGGGTACACCCTCCATACATATTTCAGTGGTAGTATTCATTTAGAATGTATAAAGCTCTGGGTATGATTCCTAACATCAAGCAACAAACTAGAGTTCTGTTTCATCAACATAGGAGTATTCTGCTAGAGTAAGACTTGTTGCCTAGCAAGCTGGAAGCCTTAAGTTGAACACCAAGTAGAAAATAAATTCTGACTAGGGACATTGTAGAAGAGTCTGAAGACTACAGAACAAAGACTGATAAATACTTTCAGAAAAGTATCAGGAAAAAAAATCAATACATAAAATCAATAGCCTTGGAGCTGGAGAGATATTTTGGAATCCATATAAATCTGGATATGGTAGAACATGTTAGTAATCTCAGCATTCCTGTGGCAATATGGAGAACAGAGACAGGACAATTCTTAGATACCTCCTTAGGAGCCTGTGGGTCAGCTAGCCTTGAATATGCAGTGGTGAATAACAATAGACCCTATCTCAAACAAAGTAGAAGGCCGGTAGCAATACCTGAGGTTGTACTCTGATTTCCACTTGTATGTAATGGCATCCACACACCTGAAAATGCATCTCTCTGTCTCTCTCTGTTTCTCTGTTTCTCTGTCTCTCTGTCTCTGTCTCTGTCTCTCTCTCTCTCTCTCTCTCTCTCTCTCTCTCACACACACACACACACACACACACACACACACACACACACACAAAGGAAACAACATCAACAACAAACCCAGACATGTCGATCAATGAACAGAGTAGAAGATAAATTCAGGCAGTGAAAGTCACATGATTTTTGACAAAAATGCCCAAAAATACTTGAAGAAAAGATAAGCTCTTCAACAAATAATGCTGGGAAAACAGGATGTCTACACAAAGAATAAATATCCATGTCAATAACAAAACTAGATCCTTGTTTCTCACCCTGCACAAAAATCAACTCTACATATATCAAAGAATTCAACATAAGACCTGAGTCTCTGAAAAAGGATTAAGATATAACATAGGTGGTGGTGCGTACACCTTTAATCCCAGTACTCGGGAGGCAGAGACAGGTTGATCTCTATGAGTTTGAGGACAGCCTGGTCTACAGAGTGAGTTCCAGAACAGCCAGGGCTGTCACATAGAGAAACCCTGTCTCGAAAAAACAAACAAACATATATATATATATATATATATATATATATATATATATATATATATCTTGTATAATATTAGAGGGACCAGCCTTAATACTATACATCCCAGGGGCTCAGGAGAGAGAACTACTAACAGCGAGGACTATTTTCGGAAAATAGAATCTCAGCACACCGAGCTCTATAGTCCACTTGCTTTAATTCCTCTGGCATAACATCCTTTATACACAGCTTCAGTTCTGTTCTCATGTCTAGCTCCTTTCTTGCCTGATTTCTCTCTATACTTATCTATTGCTCCCTCTAAGTCCTATCTTAATTCTCTCATCTTAATTCTGCCTCATCTAGGTCCTTTTCAGCTTGTTCTTACTCAGCTAGTACTTTCCCATCTGGCTCTTCCTCATCTTCCATCTCATTCCTCTAGTACTCTCTTCTAGCCCTTCAATCTAGTTCTTCCCCATCTCAGTTTGTTCCTCTTAAGTTCTTACCTGTCTAGTTCTTCCATTTTCCTTCCTCTTCTCCGTCCTGTGCCCTGGAAGTCCTGGTATATAAAGCCAGGCTTCCAGGGTCAAACGGAGGGGTGATAAGAATCACACTGAGAGGCAATAACTATTAATTATCATTTGCAACCCCAAAGGAAAGTGACCAATGGGGAAATGAATTAACTAAAGGCTAAATTTGGGTAATATCTAAGAAGAGAGAATCTTATATTCTCAACTATAATCTTAAACGTGATTAGTAGAAAATGTTAAGAATCTCTAAGTTGCTAGGTCAATGGGAGAAAATAAAACTGTCTTCTTTTTTCCTGTGGCTCCTATCTGTCCAAGCTATCTGCCGTTTTTCTGCAGGGTGGGGGAAAGTGTGCTCAGTCGCTAGGCAACCTGTGTACAGCTAGATGCCTCTGGTGATAGTTAAAGGGAGATCTGGAACTAGAGGTAAGGTTTGGGAAAGGAGGAAGTAAAGCTTAATTGGCACGTCCACCAGGCCTTCTCAAATAGGTAGCCTGGATGGTTAAGTCTGTTCTTAGAGAGTACAGAGGTATAAGGTACTTTCCTCCATCTGGGGATGGACCTGGCCAGATGCTGCCAATGATGATAATTACAGGGAGGCTTGAACTGAGGTTCTGGCTGAGCATAGCTGTCAGCACAGAAAGTTATCTAAATATTCCTAGAAGTGGTTAGGTAAGGAGTTAAAGGTCTATAAAGTTAGTAACAATGTAAGAAAGGAGGGTCTGAGCTAAATTTTGTAAAGCTATTACTTAACTACCACCTGACCTAGGTGGTGTCTCCTTGTGGAATTTACCTTAAATCAGGAGACTTTCATGTGGACTGTTATTACTGCTAGTCCTTGAAAGTGGCCAAGGGAGATATCTGATTCCAGAGAAAGCCTTTCCTAAGGCTGTTCTCCAAATACCTGGAATGTGTATGTCCAGAGAGTGATCAGTCCACACTCTTAGCCCTTCTTAGGGAAAAGTCAATTGGGAAAACTATGAAGGCACACATGATTTTCATAACAGAAGACAGCTGATATATAACAAGCCAAGTAACACCAAAAGCTCCTTGGAATTTGGCTTCCTCTTTAGGAAATTCTTGATCCCTCCAGTTAGTGACTTTGCCATAACCAACTGAGTTCTTATGATATATTCCTGTAGCCCGCAGCATATATATTTGTGTGTATGTGTGTGTGTGTGTGTGTGTGTGTGTGTGTGTGGTGTGTGTGTGTGTGTGTATGTGTGTGTATGTGCATGTGATAGTTAAGGACTTTCTGTATATGACTCCATCAGGAAATAAGGCTAACTATTAATAAGTAGGACCTCATGACATTAAAAGTTTCAGTATAGCAAAGGAAACAATCAAATGAAGACAGCAGCCAGTGGAATAGGAAGAGCATATTTGTGTGATAATGCCAATCCCAGAAGCCACATATTCTTAAAGAAAAATCCAAGTGCTGGGAGAAAGATACCTCCTTAGGAATTCTTGGTTGGAGAGATCCCTGGAGCCCATAAAACAACATAGTCTATCGCCACTGCTCTTGGTTGCACACCAGAACTTGATGGTCAGACTCTGCTACAGAAGACACCATGTAGTTGGGTTGCAGGACAAAGAGAAATCAAGCAGGAACTGAACTAGAATCTTCTTCCTGCTGGCTAGCTTTCATAGTAGAGTGTCTTTTGCTTCTGCTGTACCTTCGCAAGTTTGCCACTGCCATCTTTCTCTGGTTGACATGGTGTGAATGAGTGTGGGAAGATTCCCCATTGCTTATAATGTAGTGTGTTTATCTCATGGAAATATCCCATTCTACTGGGCATTTTTACCTGTGTATTATTATGAAGATGATTTTTTCATAAGATGTAATGTCTAATTGATAATGATAATGTTAGTTTAATTGAGTTATGATTATTGAAAATAAATACAAGGAAGTGTCATATAGCTGGGGCCTGAGTTTCACCTAAGGTGCTGCATAGATCACAGTTCAGGTTAACGATTAAGGAAAACAGTTGAGTCCCAGGAGCCAGGCTGGCTCAAATTCTTTTCATCTTGATGTTGAAAGATGCATTCACAGGTTTTAGTGTGCATCATACCTGAAGCAAAGCCTTAGAATGACCTCAGGTTAGATTAAGATATTTTGATAATAGCTTTGAGGTTAGGGATCAAAAAACAAAGCATCCCAATTATTACTAGCTGACATACTTTGCTTTTGAGGATTGGTTGGTAATCAAAGATAGTTATTAATTCCATGTACCCATTTCTGCCCTCAATCTTCTGATATAAAAAAAAACTATTAATGAGTGGGTATGCACCCTAAAGATTTAAAGTAGAGCTGACTGGTTGTTTTTCATGTATAAAAGTTTAGGTTTGTGATTCTTTTTTTTTTTTTTTTTGTTTTTTTGTTTTTTTTGTTTTTTTTGTTTTTTTTGTTTTTTTTTTCGAGACAGGGTTTCTCTGTGTAGCTTTGCGCCTCTCCTGGAACTCACTTGGTAGCCCAGGCTGGCCTCGAACTCACAGAAATCCGCCTGGCTCTGCCTCCCGAGTGCTGGGATTAAAGGCGTGCGCCACCACCGCCCGGCGGTTTGTGATTCTTTTAAGATTTCTTGTAAGATTACCTTTCAAGATAAATAATAAAATTATTGGTCCTTTCTTTGTAACTGCAAAACATACCCTTCCAGTAAAGAAACTAGCTGAGAAGAATACCTTGCTTGCCTACAGTTGCTTGGGTATGAATATACATGGGTTCTTGGAGGATAATTTGTTTTTTACCTGTAATATGTAAAATGTTTAATCATGTAAGGAATATGGAAAACATGATGCTTTTTACTTGTATTCATTGAAATCATTCACTTGAAAAATATAATGTAGTCACATTGTAATTTTTATATTGCCTGAAAGATTTTGCTGTGGTATATAAACTGAAAGGGAAAGAATAAAGATACAGTTAGAAAGAAAACACCAAGAATGACAGAATTAGGAAGAAAACATTAAGGGAGTTAGAAAGAAAATATCAAGAGAGACAGAAGGGACATTTCTGGATAGATAAGAAAAGAGAATATAGAACACAGAATAAAGAATACAAAAGAAGGAAACCATCAAGAGAGTGTGTCTTTTCCCTTACCCTCTTGGATAAAAAAGTTGTAGGTTGTAGTACAGTGCTTTGGAACAATCCTTTTCTACACTATGAATATGTATTATTCTCACTGGTTAATAAAAAGCTGACAGGCCAGTAGGTGGGCAGGAAATTAGGCAGGAAAGCCAAACTGAGAATGATGGGAAGAAGGGTGAAGTTGGGAGAGATGCCAGCCAGCTGCCCAGGAAGCCAACCATACTAGAAGACAGGTAAAGCCATGAGCCACATGGCAATATATAGATTAATAGAAATTGGTTAATTTAAATGTAAAAGTTAGCTAGTAACAAGCCTGAGCTATTGGCTGATCATTTATAATTCATATTCAACCTCTGAGTCGGTTATTTGGGACCAGGTGGTCGGGACAGGAAATGTCCATTTACAGTATGATGACCCATGGATTCTCTTTCAGCTCTGAGCTGCTAGAGGCTGGTCCCCCAGGCAGCAGAATAAATGTTTTTATTAATGCTCATAGATTGCTGCTGCTTTCAGTCATGATCAAATAAGCCTCATTTTTTTTTCCAGTGGACAGGAGTTACTACAGAAACTCATAATTTGTCAAAACACTAAGGTCAAGTTGATCTGAGGTGTGGTATCTGATGAAACTTGCATGGAAAACATACTCTAGGTGTGACTTAATTGAATTTCATTCTTTTGAACTAATCATCTGTGGAAGCCCACAACTGACTCAGTTTCCCAGTTTGAATCTGAAGTCTATTCTGAGTCAAGAGTCCAAGCTTGCTTGCTCCAGGGCTGTGAGAAAGTCCTGATAAGCTTGCAGAGTCTCCTTGAAGGCCTAAGCACATTCTTTTCTGTCCCTTCTCCTAATAAACTCTTATAGTGGGTTTTGTTGTTCCTTGTGACTTTTCTTGAATGGTAAATAGCGCCAGGTAATAACTAACAGCTGGTAATAAATCTTTTCCCATTCTTTTATATTTTGCTGGGCTTTTTTTTGCTTTGAACTAACCTAGATGCAAACATTATATTTATTGTCAAGGTAAAGATCACAAGAGTTGCATGTAATAAAGAATGGCTGAAAGAAAACAAGGCTATTTCTACAGCACTGCAGTTTTAGAATCATCCTTCTGTTGTTTTTAGTCATGTATATATAATCCCAGCTTTTGGCCAGGCGGTGGTGGCACACGCCTTTAATCCCAGCACTCGGGAGGCAGAGCCAGGCGGATCTCTGTGAGTTCGAGGCCAGCCTGGGCTACCAAGTGAGTTCCAGGGAGGCACAAAGCTACACAGAGAAACCCTGTCTCGAAAAACCAAAAAAAAAAAAAAACAAAAAACAAAAAAACCCAGCTTTTTTGTAGGTTGCTTAGCTGTCCCAGAAGTAGCACAAGGCTTGATAAACTTTTTGGTTTTGGTTACTGCAGAGGTTTAGGTATAACTTCCATGTGGCAACAGATTCCAGAGCCATTTACATATGCCCAAACCATAAAACTCTGGCCTTTGTTATTTCTATTGTATTATTAAAACTAAGAGGAAATAAGGTATTTGGTGAGATTTTTCTCAAGTGTTACTGGGTCCTAATGGCTCCCTCAGGGGAGGGGGTGAGAAAGCTAGGCATCACCAACACAGACACCAGGAGTCAGGTAAAAGGTAAACAGCAGACTCCTTTATTCAATAATGGGGAAAGCCTTATATATTCTATTCCCAGGCTGTGTGCCAACCTGGTAACAGTGCATGGTCATCCCTCATTGGCTGGGCACAATCAGGAGCTCTGACAGCAATCTGGTGATATTGCGTGGTTGCCCGTCATTGGCTAGGCATGATCAGAAGCTCTGGACAGCACCCCAATCTGATGACATTTTGTGGTCATCCCTCATTGGCTGGGCACAATCAGGAGCTCTGACAGCGCCTGTTGCTAGGCCCTCAGGCAGACTTCAGGTTGGATCATGAGGAAGTATGTTATGTATATGCCTTGACAACTGGTTTGAGCCAATTTCCTTGACCCTATGGGACTGTTCTACTATACACAAATGTCAATCTATGTTCTTTCTATGAGAACATGTATTAGTAACAGAGGTTCATGACTAGTTAATTCTCATTTAACAAGAGAAAACAAATGACACAGTCAAAACATCAACTCCAATAAACATTTAATAGAGACCAAAGAGATGGCTCAGCAGTATAGAGTACTTGTAGCTCTTGCAGTGGGCCCGCATTTGATTCCAAACACCCACATGGTAGATAGAATACAACAATCTGTAACTCCCATTCGAAGGGATCTGATGCCCTCTTTTTTTTTTTTTTTTGGTTTTTCGAGACAGGGTTTCTCTGTGTAGCTTTGCGCCTTTCCTGGGACTCACTTGGTAGACCAGGCTGGCCTCGAACTCACAGAGATCCACCTGGCTCTGCCTCCCGAGTGCTGGGATTAAAGGCGTGCGCCACCACCGCCCGGCCTGATGCCCTCTTATAACCTCCACAGGCACCAGCATGCAGTGGTGCACAAATACACACACACACACACACACACACACACACACACACACATATACACATAGGCAGTCAAAATACAATTTTTAAGAAGAACATTTAGCCAGGAATCTACAAGGACTACCCCAGATTAGACTAGTAGCAATAGTGGAGAGAGTGCCTGAACTGGCTTACCCCAGTAATCAGATTGGTGAATACCCTGTCATCATAGAGCCTTCATCCAGTAACTGATGGAAGCAGATGCAGAGATCCACAACCAAGCACCAGGCTGAGCCCTGGGAGCCCAGTCGAAGAGAGGGAAGAGGGACTATATGAGCAAGAGGAGTCAAGATCATGATGGGGTAATCTACAGAGACAATTGAACCAAGCACATAGGAACTTATGAACTTTAGACTGACAGCTATGGAACTTGCATAGGACCGGACTAGGCCCTCTGCATATGGGAGACAGTTGTGTAGCTTAGTCTGTTTGAGGGGCCTCTGGCAGTGGGATCAGGATCCATCCCTGGTGCATGAGCTGGCTTTCTGGAGCCCATTACCTATGGTCGGACACCTTGCTCACTATGCAGGGGGAAGGAGCTTGGTCTAGCCTCAACTGAATGTACCAGGCTTTGCTGACTCTCCATGAGAGGCCTGGAGGGGATGGGGGTGGGTCATGGGGATGAGGTTAGGAGGGAGTAAGAGGAAGGATGAGAGAGGGATCTGTGGTTGGTATGTAAAATGAATAAAA
The DNA here is from genome assembly GCF_949786415.1 of Peromyscus eremicus. Classification (NCBI taxonomy): domain Eukaryota; kingdom Metazoa; phylum Chordata; class Mammalia; order Rodentia; family Cricetidae; genus Peromyscus; species Peromyscus eremicus. Next base: position 44,773 of record NC_081438.1, on the reverse strand, counting down.
AAATTTTAAATAAAAAAATGATTAAAAAAACAAAACATTTAGTCAGGCTGGAGACATGGCTCAGAGATTTAGAGCACTGGCTGCTCTTCCAGAGGTCCAGAGTTCAATTCCACATGGTAGCTCACAACCATCTACAATGAGATCTGGTGCCCTCTTCTGGAATGCAGGAAGAATACTGTATACATAATAAATAAATAAAATCTAAAAAAAAAAAAAAGAACATTTAGTAAAGGGTTTATTTGCAGATACGTGTTCAGAATTCAAACCACCAGTGATGAGCAAGCACTCAGGGAAATTATCACCCTTAAGTCTGAAAGGTAAGAAGGCATGTTGTTAGCTGAAAGCTAGAGTGTTTCAGCAATATAAGAAAGGCTGCTAGCTACACAGAAGTAGCAAAACAAAGGCCCAACAGAGAACCAGGAATGGGACAGATCTCACTTATTGGTGCCAATGGTTCAAATCTAGAAAGAAGTTCCAGGAAATCTGTCTCTACAAGATAGATTCTGAGTTGCTAGACAGAGGTAGAGGGCAATCAGCACAGAACCAGTACCACATACATTTCCTGATCTTCAGTTGCTCCACATGCAGCTCACCAGAGTTCAAGAACAGGTTACTGACCCAGATGATGCAGCCATAGTTAAACTATTATCATTTAAGTGCTATTGAACTTCTAAGAGCCTAGAAGCTTAAAATATGTGATAAGTGCTTTGGTCCTAAACAGTCAATTTATTAAAAAAAAATCTTAAAACATTTTTATATTTGCCCACAGAGCCTCTATTCCCAGAACTGTTCTTCTATTCAAATTAATTATAAATTTATACTCTGCATTACTTCATGCCCCTTCATCTACTAACATATATCTCTGACCAGCTAACATGCTGCCACTCTTTGTTCCTGTGTATTATCTCTTTCTTTTTAGGTCTTTCAAAATGGTTCAATTGATGTCTGGTTTTCACCAGTGTGGTGTGCATTACTGAGATTTCCCATGTACTTCAGCCTTGGGTTTGTTGAGCATCCTGTGGGGTTAGTTTTTTTTTTTTTTTTTAAATTATTTTTTTAAGGATATGGCTTCTATTTATGATGAGATGTGACTTCTTGAGACATTTGTTACCACATTGTTTGCACCCATAGTTTTTAATCTCTTGTATGAATATTTTGATGCCTCATAAGATGTGATTTTCTAGTGAAAGATTTCCCACATTCACCACAATTATAGGCTCTCTCTCCTCTATGGATTCTCCAATGAAGCATAAGCTGTGGCTTATCAAAAAAAGCTTTTTCACAATCACTGCATTTATAGGTCTTCTCTCCTGTATGATTTCTCTGATGCTTAATGAGCTGCACTTTTTGAACAAATGCTTTCCCACACTCACTGCATTCATAGGGTTTCTCACCTGTATGAATTCTCTGATGTCGAAGGAGCTGTGTTTTCCATGCAAACGCTTTCCCACAGTCACTACATTCAAAAGGCTTTTCTCCAGTGTGGGTTCTCTGGTGATGAATAAGGCTTGACTTCTCACTGAAGGTTTTCCCACATTCACTGCATTCACAGGGTTTCTCACCTGTATGTATCCTCTGATGTGATACCATGCTTGACTTCTGGGAGAAGGCCCTTCCACACTCACTGCATTTATAGGATTTCTCCCCAGTGTGAGTTCTCTGATGTGTTAGGAGTTGTGACTTTCCAAAGAATGCTTTTCCACACTCACACCTATAAGGTTTCTTTCCTAAGTGACTTTTTTGATGTCTTATTAGCTCTGACTTTTTGAAAAAGGCTTCTTCACAATTACAACATTGATAGTTCTTCTCTCCTATATGGGTCATCTGATGTTTAATAAGTTGTGGCTTTCTGATGAACGTCTCACTGTGTTCACTGCATCCATATAGTTTCTCTCCTGTGTGAGTCCTTTGATGCCTAATGAGAAGGGAGTTCCTGTTGAAGGCATTTTTACATTCACTACATACATAAGGATTCTTCCCTCTATGTGATCTCTGATGAGGAATAAATTCTGAATTCCAAAGGAAAGCTTTTCCACAATCACTACATTTATAATATTTCTCTTTTATGTGTTCTTTGATGAATGATAAGTTTCAGTTTCTGAGAGAAAGCTTTCCCACAATCCTTGCAACCATAAGGTTTATTTATTGTATGAATTATCTCGTCTTTTTTGCTGTGGTTTTCTGCTTAAGGCTTTTCCGCATACACTACTACAAGCATTGTGCTTCTTTCCAGTATGGATTCTCTGATGCTGAATGAGCAGTGACTTCCTACTGAAAGCCTTCTGACATTCACTGGAACTATATGGTTTTTCTACTGAGTGAGTCCTTTGGTTAAAAGTGAGCAGTGACTTTTGTGCAAGTTTCCCCACATCCAATGGGCTTCTCCTTTGTATTTCTCTGGTGTATAGTAAGCTGTGATTTCTTTTTTTTTTTTTTTTTTTTTTTTTTTTTTTTTTTTTTTTGGTTTTTCGAGACAGGGTTTCTCTGTGTAGCTTTGCGCCTTTCCTGGAACTCGCTTTGGAGACCAGGCTGGCCTCGAACTCACAGAGATCCGCCTGGCTCTGCCTCCCGAGTGCTGGGATTAAAGGCGTGCGCCACCACCGCCCGGCTGTAAGCTGTGATTTCTTGTTAAAAACTTTATCACATTCCATACATAAATAGACTCTTGACTTTGTTATATGATTTGTAATGAGCCATGACTCTTTACTGCTAGTTTTTATACATTTATTAAAATCATGGTATTTTACTTCACCATAGGTTCTGTCAGATTTTAGATAAAATAATAATTTCATACTGACCTTGATTTTTTTCTTCCAGATTTACTTTTTGGAACAAAAAAATCAGAAGGATGTTTTAGACTTTTTTCACGTGTGCCACATTTATGAAGTCTCATTTCTAAACAAACAAAGTTCATGCTTGACTGAATATTTCCTCCAAAACATCATTTCCATAGCCTCTCCCCATTCTTTTAAGCTTGTCTTGCTTTTTTTTTTTTTGGTTTTTTTTTTTGAGACAGGGTTTCTCTGTGTAGCTTTGCGCCTTTCCTGGAACTCACTTGGTAGCCCAAGCTGGCCTCAAACTCACAGAGTAGTACCTGCATGATGTACTGAACTGTCAGTAAATCTTGCCCTAGTCTTCTCTTCCTCAGTCAACCAATCTTAGGGACGACCCCATGGGACTCTAGGTGCATGCTGGTCAGCAGAAGACATTGTAACAGAAGTAGAAAACATTGTCATTTGGGCAACTTTTTCATGTAGGTTGCTTGTGCCTTCAGGACCTGCTTGGGCCCAATCATTTTTATACCACTTCCAGTTGATAATAGATAGCTGCTGTGCATGTCTTTATGACTTGGTGGGTCTGGTAACACTCAGCTCATGATGGGCAGTTCAGGTCTCATGGTAAGGTGGTGGCCCATTGTCAAAAGCTCAGTTTCTCTCAGTGGCTGAGATTAATGGCATGTGCTCACATGCTTGGCCATATTTATTTTTGAAATGATTCTATGGATACCAGTTGCAGACACTTGAAATGGCTTTAAGAGGTATTGTATCTTCCCAATTCTCCAATGCTCCTTTTCTTGTGTGTTATTCAGTTTTCTTCTTTTACTCTGTGTGTGTGTGTGTGTGTGTGTGTGTGTGTGTGTGTGTGTGTGTACTATGTAGCAGAGGGTTTAAAACTCACATTGATCCTCCTGCTTTTGTGTCTGGAGTGCTGGTACTAAAAGAATGCCCTACCACACACATCTTGAAAAATAATTTTTATGGTGTAAGTCTCCTCTTCCTGTGGTGGCCAGTTAGGCCAGGAGATGGTGTCAGAATTTCTGATACTGGAGTTACAGATAGTAGTGAGCTTCTATATGCCCTGGGAATGGAAGCCAGAACCTTTGAATGAATCTTCAGTGCTCTTAACTGCTAAGGTATTTTTTCAACCTAAATTCTCTATTCTTGATTATGTTTCCTGTCCAAGGCAGCTTAGTCAGGGTCAGACACCTGATGCTGATTAAAAAGTGGAATTCTCCTCAGTTGAGAGAATTAGCTTCAGGCAGGGATGAGCTCCCTAATTGTTTATCCAATACAACACAGTCAGCCAATTTTCCATGTATGTACAACCAACAAAAATGGACACAGGAGGTTGTATTCATGTATTTCAGCATTTGTATTCACCCACACTTAACAAGAAAGAAGTTGGAAGGGATTTGTGAAGGGAGGGAATGAAGAGATAAAGGTGAATGTGATGTAATATCTTGTAGCAGGAATCTTAAAGAGTTCTTATTAATAAAATCAAACCTGAGCCAGGTATTTGGGTGAACTGGAAGATCAGAGAACCAGAACAAGCCACAGCTACCTCACCTCGCCAGATCCTCAACTGGTCTTGTCTCCTCAGACTGGAGGCCTCTGAGTCCTCATCCAGAATGGGTCTCAGCTGAACTGCTGCTCAAAAGCCTGAATGCTTAATCAACCAAATGCTTAACCAGGCCAAATGCTTCTAGTTTCTGGTCCTCACGCCTTATATACCTTTCTGCCTTCTACCACCACTCCCTGGGATTAAAGGCTCGCTTTCTAGGATTAAAGGTGTGTGTCACCATGCCTGGCTGTTTCCAATGTGGCCTTGAACTCACAGAGATCCAGAGGGATTTCTACCTCTGGAATGCTAGGATTAAAGGTGAGAGTGCCACCATTTTCTAGCCTTTGTATCTAGTGGCTGTCTGTTCTCTGACCCCAGATAAATTTATTAGGGTACACAATATTTTGTGGAACACAATACCACCACAATATCTTTTAATTAGCAATTTATGGAAATAAATTTTAAACAAAAAAGAGAGGCCAGATAGATAGCTCCTCAGTTAAGAGCACTGCGTGTTGTTATTGAGGACCCAGGTTCTATTTCTAGAATCCACATGGTAGCTAATCATTTGCTGTAACTCCTGTTCCAGGCATCTCCTGCCTTCTTCTGCACTCTGTAGGTACTGTGCACAGATACATGCAAGCAAAATACCATATAACTAATTTTTTTAAGTTAGAAAAAGGAAAGAATGGAATTCTCTACAGTGATGTCATAGCCCTGAGACAGATAGCAAGCCAGGGCTAATTAAAATGAACTTCTGCTCTTGTGTGGAAGCAGCTGTGGCTTTCCACTGAGCTGGCCTGCTCAAAGGCAAATGCAGCTTTATTCTGAGGTTAATAGAGCTCATCATAACCATTTATCTATAGGCAGAGTATACAGTGTTGTTAGGTGATTTTCCTTGATGTTTTCTGTATTTGTGTTCTCCATCTTTTTTATCTGTGAGATTTGTGGCATTGTTACAGTTATCTTTTAGATCAGACATCAAGATTGACAGGTCATAAATGCTCCAAAGCAAATCTACTTTCATAGTGCCATTTCCTTGATTTTCAGCTAAAACGTTGTGGTACAAGATGAACATGTCAGAGGCATTTCTTTCATCATTTTTATAATTTATAGACATTCCTGCTTGACTTTAAGGTGAGAATGTCCCTAAATGTCTCTGCTTTTACATTGTGATTATTTTTAGAAGTGGATTTGTTAACTGAGCCTGCTTAGGAATAGGGAGAACTCTACATGAACATGTCCAGAGTCCCTAAGTAAAATCCCCATGCTTCCTTTGTTTAGGAAAAGCATTGTTTTAGAAATAACTCCCATGCTCTCCTTGCCTCCAGCAGGTAAGGAATTTTTCTCCTTTCTCCTGTCTTGTCTGTTGTGATGGCTATTCTTGGTAGTCAAACTGACTACCCCTGGTGTTGTGCCCAGATCGTGACCCCATGAAGAAAACATCAAAGACAAGCATGCCAGAATGCAAAAGCACGGTTTAATTCTGGATATCCAAAAGCAATACAAGCCTAGGCAGGGACTTCGTCCAAGGCATCCAACACAGTGGAGGCTGGAGGAAGTGCCCACCTATCTGCAAGCTCAGTTTTTAAAGGGAAAAATCACAAGGTTACATCATTTAGGGGTGCTAGTATGGGTACAATTCTGATTGGCTCGCTTCCAGGGACTTCTAGAAATTACTTCTAAGGGAGTGGTTGCCCACCACCATTTCTCATTGGCTGTCCTCAGGTGGGGGCATTTCTGTGGTCAGTTACCCTGGAAACCAGGGAGAGGTCATTCCATAGTCCGGCAGGCATTACCTTGTGACTACCTTGTGACTCTGTACTTTTACACTTCCTGGTTTCTGGAATCTGAACTGACTGGTTTTAGTAACTCATGGCCTGTACCTAAAAGGAGATATCTCAGGCCTTAATTTTAGGGTGAAAGCATTTTGGTCTTATTTCTAAGATGGCTCATTTTGGTCTCACACTGGAATTAACTAAAACCCCAAGGGTGGGGTAGAACTGTGAGGGATTTTACTTAAAGGTTTTGAAGTTAAAGACCCACCTTTAATCTGGATCATTTGAGGTAATTAGATCCATCTTTAGCTGCTTGGTGGCAGTGCACATCTTTAACCCCAGTACTCAGGAGGCAGAATCAGTTGGGTTTTCTGAGTTTGAGGCAAGCCTGGTCCACATAATGAGTTCCAGGGCTACACAGAAAAACCTTGTCTTGAAAACACCAAAAACCCAATCAAATAAAGAATAAGATCCACCTTTAATCTGGATAGCAACTCTTGGTTGCAGCCTACATATATAAAGGATATTGAAGGAGAAAGCTCTCTCTTTGCTTGCTTGCCCTACCTTTGGCTATCAAGTTCATTCCCTTACCAGCATTAGAGCCAACATCCTTAGAATTGTGGTGTATACTGAGGACCAGCTGAGATATCTAGCCTTATGGATTGAACAACTACAAGACTCTTCAATTCCATTGGTAGGCAGCTATTGTTGGACTACCTGGACCACAGCTTGTGAGACATTCTAATAAATCCACTTTTTACACACATACAGAGATTCATTCTACCAGTCCTGGTCATGTAGATAACTTGACTAATACAGTTTTTTTTTTTCACCTTCCTACAGAGGAGGATGTGCTGGCTAACAATAGTGCTCATAAAAATATTCTTCCTTGCTCCATTATGCTCTGTGTATTCAACTTTCCATGAAGACTACACTTTATTATTATTCATTTGCGAAGAGTTTGCTCTGAATTTCAGGAATAAAACTCCTAAAGCAATTGAGCTATTATCAGGGACTATGGGGATCCAGCCCCTAGATAGTCCCCTCCCAGGGTCCGGGAAGAATCTACAACCAGCTGATAATTAATCTTTGATGAAGGAAATGAATCTATGTACATGAAACTCCTTAGTTCATACACTTTATTATTCTGTGATAGTTCTCTCTCTACACAGCTTCTATTCTGCTCTCATGTCTAGTTCCTTTCTTGCCTGATTTCTCTATATTAATCTACTGTCCCCTCTAGGTTCTATTTTAATTCCTTCATCTAGTTCTGTCCCTTCTAGGTTCTCATCTATCTAGTTCTTTCCCCTATCAGCTCCTCTCCCGTCTACTTCTCTCTCATCTGGCTCTTCCTTATCTTGTTCTTCCCCATCTGGCTCTTCCTCATCTTTCATCTTGTTCCTCTAGTCCTCTCTTTTAGCCCTTCAATCTAGTTCTTCCCCATCTCAGTTTGTTCCTCTCAAGTTTTTACCCATCTAGTTCTTCCATTCTCTTTTCTCTTCTCCCCTATGCCCTGGAAGTCCCGGTATATAAAGGGAGGGTCCGAGCTAAATTTTGTGAAGCTATTTACTTAATGTCCACCTCACCTAGGTGGTGTCTCTTTGTAGAATTTACCTTAAATCAGGAGACTTGCCTGTGGGCTGCTATCATTGTTAGTCATAGGAAGTTGGGCACCCCCCTGGGTGGTGTTTCCTTGTGGAATTTACCTTAAGTCAGGAGACTTGCCTGTGGGTTATTATCACTGTTAGTCCTTGGAAATTGGGCGACCACCTGGGTGGTGTCTCCTTTAGTCCTTGAAAGTGGCCAGGGGAGATATCTGATTCCAGAGAAAGCCTTTCCTGAGGCTGTTCTCCAAATGCCTGGAATGTGTACGTCTAGAGAGTGATCAGTCCACATTGTTAGCCCTTCATAGGGGAAAGTCAATTGGGAGAACTATGAAGGCACACATGATTTTTATAACAGAATACAGCTGATATATAACAAGCCAAGTAACACCAAAAACTCCTTGGGATTTGGCTTCCTCTGGAGGAATTCCCTGATTCCTCCAGGTAGTCACTTTGCCATAACCAGCTGAGTTCTTATGATATATTCCTGCAGCCTGCAGCAAGCTATTGTCCATCTTTCTGATGGGAGAAAGACCGATTATCTTGTTTGTGATCTAGTTCCTGCTTTTCTTTGCTGGTTGTCTGAAGTCCCTGTGACAACCAAGTAAAAAGTACCTTCATTTTACCTGACCTCAGTGTGAAGCCACAGAACAAATATCTCCTTTTGTGTCCTTAAATATCTCTTTAATTGTTAATATTCTGGGCACCCTTCCACCTGTGTGATAGGGAATCACTCCACCACATGTAGAATAGTGATCTGTACAAGCTAGCTAGCCACATTGTGTCCAGTGTGAAGAAGGAGAAGTGCCTTTGGAGTGCAGGAAGACAGCAGGGTGTGCTATTGGAGCTTGGGGCAAGTGCTATTGAAATGCAAATCTGCTGATCTAGAAAAGGTCTTTGTCTGGGCGTGGAAGACTGAGTCAGAAATCATTGTGCTGTATCTTTAAGCACAGTGTAACCCTATTGGAGGTGCTCTTGTCACTCAGGCCTCACTAGCCAATCAGGCCCTCCAGGCAACCTGCCAATCAGAAGTGGTGCAGGGCTCTTCCGGATGCCAGGCTTCAGGCGCGGCTTTGAAGAAGAGCTGGCACCGGTGATTTTCTGTGCAATTACTGCTGCAGGGAGCTGAGCAGAGAGCTTGGGAAATCAGGACATGGTGAGTGAGGAGCTGCTGTCCCCATATAATGAGGAGCAGATAGTGAGGTGTGGGAACCAGTGTGGTGGGTCCTTCCCACATCTAGGTAGGAACCTGCAGCCAGATTCCCTATCCTGAGAGGTCCCACGTGGTCTTTACAACTCCCTGTACCCAAGGGCAGGCTTCTAGATAACTACCCTGTGGGCTGCATTTGTGCAGAGCTTTGGGAACAGGGAACCGTGCGTAGAAACATTTTAGCAGTCAACTTCAATATGCTTTTGATGCATCCATGGGAGGCAGGTTGCCAAACTCAGAGGGGCCTAGTTTCTCCAGTATCTTCTAGATGTTCAGCACTTTGCATTTAACCTTTATGTGTAAAATGCATTGATAATTAATTTCGTGGAGGTTGTAAAAAGCATCTCATGTGTTGGGTAGCACTTCACTACTAAGCTTGATATAGAGGAGTAGAACTGGTGATATAAAGGATTTACCAATGCTTAAGAGATAATAAAGCTCACAAAGTACAATTTAGTTGAGCGAAAGCTATGTCTAGAACACCTCAAAGATAAGTAGTATGTTAACTGAGACTGTTAGAGATTAGGATGCTATGTTATACATTTGTTCACTAGGATTAGGATGCTATGATATACATTTGTTCACTAGGTTTGTAATGGCTCCAACCCATTACAAAGAGACACAATTTACAACCAGCCGCTAGGCCCTTCCCCATATTAAAGAACAGGCCTCTAACAAGCTGCTCAAGAAGGCATTACAGGGTCACAACCAATCTTAAGGAATGGTGTGTCATAAAGTTCCAGTTTTCTTCTTGGAGAAAAGAATAGTTCTGAGAGATGGGCAATGTGACACCAGGTGACAAATATTTGAAAAACAAAATATTGTTGTGTTAAGGACTGACCTGATCAAACAAGGCTTTCATTTAGGCCCTCATGCAGGGAGGAGGAACATTCTTGGGAGAGCAAGTAACAGCCTGGCTAGGTCCCGGGAGCTTTCCTTAAGGGCCTGATGTATTGATAATAAAGCGGAGCTCGTTCTCTAAAACCAGAAATATGCTTGAAAGAGCTATTAATGGTCAGGGGCTAGGGCCTTTTGGATGGGTTGCTTCAGATCCTGAGAACTCAACTCTTTTCACCATATGGAGCTGTGGTTATGAGTCCCAAGGCCACTGTGGGCTGAACGTTTTTGAGATATCCTGTGATCTCCTTGTGCATCATTGTTTGATTAGCCTCCTCCTGATTTTGTCCCTTTGTATGATAGTTTCTGCTGACTTCATTGAAGTCTCCCATTTCCCTCCTGAATGTAGTATGCAAGATGCTATTCTTTTTAAGACCCTTACTTGGCATAAGACATAGCTTGTGCAAGACCTCTCCAAATTAGCTTTTTCTTTTTCTTTCTACGTTTCCTGTCTTTCTCATCCCCTGGCACTTTCACCTCAGGACCCTAGCATTGAAGAATGACCTATTGTATCAGGTCACTGGTATACTTAAGAAATAATTCTGGAAGTTTCTCTGCTGTGTAACTCACCCATCTGCCTAAGTGGCTAGACCTACAAGGTACCTGTCTCTATTTAAATTGTTCAAAGTGTAACCTTGAGCATGAACCTAAAAGAAAGTTAAGGATGGCAGCATATGTGGAATGCAAAATCTGTATAGGTTGTCTTCTCTTTGAGCATTAGCCATGCATAGTAAAGTGATTTTTTTATTAATCTCACAAGTGTGCAGAGTGATTTCTCCCTGGGAAGGCATATTAATTCTAGAACAGCTGCATATCCAGCCCTTTAGAAAAATGTTTCTGAAATAAGCTCTCCTATGCTGACTCATGTGGCCTTGATTCCAGCTTGTTGCTCTCCAGGGCAATGACCTTGCTGTCCTCCATCTTACACCTTCAGCATTCTTAAATAAAATTACTGTACCACCTCAGAGTTTTAAAATTATCCATTTGATTCATTGCAGTCACAGGAAAAGGATTTGCATGTGGAGCATGGCTTCTGCCTTCAGACCAGAATAGGAGGAACAGTTTATTTTGTACACTGCAGGGCGAAACAGGGCAGCTGCTCAAGTCACCATTATGAAAAAGGACCTGATTGTGGGAGGAGGAGTGGTTTTATAGTTACCCAGCATCTTTTAATGAATATTATGTGAATGAACACAAACCACATTGGTGGGGTATAGTTTGTGATTGTTAACTTGAACAAAAGAATATTGAATATCTCCAATGCAGATATGTTCAATCCTGCTTGACACAGTTAAGTCAGCACAGAGAACTGAGAAACAGGCCATTTGACTGTAACTTTTCCTGTGTGTCTGATTACTGATCTTAGCAGCCAACATGTGCTTATGGGAAAGGTCAATCTGTTTCTTATTAATGGCATTCCCTCTACTATGGTAGGACCTAGTCTTTTCCAATGTCCATATAGTTAAGTTTTTTATCTTAAGAATAAATTACTTTTATCATTTTATAAAGTCAATTATTGGTATTTTTTACATCTCGTTTTCTTTAAATGCATTGCTACTCTATTTTCTAGTTGTTTCTGTTCTCCAATGTTTCTCAGTCATTAATACTATTGTTGCTTGTTTTCTCAAATGCTGTTGATTATTTATGTCTGTGTGATGTCTCCTGTAGCTTAGGCTTGCCTCGTGCTATGTAATTGAGAATTGCTTTGAATACCTAATCCTACCTCTGCTGCCCAGTGCTGGGAAGACAGTCCTGCAACTCCTTCCAGGCTGGGCCTTGACAAGTTAATGAGTATCCTCCAACCTTTCTGGCTTTTATTGGAGACAAATAAGAGAAGAGGGACCTTTGCAAAAATTGAGTTCATTGAACAACTTTGAATTTGGTGTAGTGTGACAGTGCAGAAATGGAGGGGCAGAAAGGAGGATGAAAGAACGCTTTACTGCTGGTCCTTGACTAGTGAGTGAGAAGGAAAATTAGATCAGTTTATGAGTGTCTTCCAATATTTCTGCCTTTTATTGAGCACTTACAAATGAAGAGGGACCTGTGTAAGGACTGAGTTCACTGACCAACTTTGAAGCTGGTTCAATGACAGTGCAGAAAGGGAGGGGCAGGCAGGAGGGTGAGTGTGGGAACTCCCAGAGGTTTCCTAGTGAGAGCTGAGCTTGCTTTACACAGCAGGGCTGCATTAGGGGATTGCTTGGCCACGTGCATGGTTACCAGGTGTTTGGAAGGGTCTGCACTTGGCTATGCCAGGGGGAGGTCTTTTGCTCCACCCCTTTGCATTTCTATAAATAGTCCTTTAGCAGAGACAGAAGGGGCTGGTGGGTTTTGATCCAGGCCCTCCTGAGGCTATCCTATAATTTTATCTGTCTCTCTCCCTTCTATATTTCTATCTAAATATTTCCTACTCTCCCTGCTCAAGAGTAACCTGAAGGGAAAAGTGGAGGTGGGTCCCCCACAGGTGACGGCTTTCCTGATTTGACAGCAGTTGTGGTTAGCAATGTGGAGTTAGGTAATCAATTTCAGGTGATCCATAAATGTCCTGACTGGTCATGTGTTGGGAACCACAGACCAGGACAATAAAAAATCTGGATAAAGGACTGACCATATTGTGAAACTAAAGTACTGCAGTTACACTAGTTTAACCAGAATTGAAGATCTGGGTAAAATGTTGTGGCCCTGCTTCGCAGGACTGTGATTTTTCTGGTTTAAGATGTCCAGCCTGAGAGAACAGGTGTGAGTAATCCTTGGTGTGCTCTCATACAAATCCCTAGTCTCTGAAGCACAGGTCCATGAAGCCTGTTTCAAGTTTTCAAAGTAATTCTTTGAGGTTATAACTATATAATGTCCACAGTCTTTTTCCTGCCTGCAAACCCTCTTTTGATCCCTCATTGTTTCCTAATTGATGGACTCTTTTTGCTTTAACAACAGTTACTGTTTGTGACCTATGTTTGGCTGCAGGACTTCCCAGCTGTGAGGCAACAGGTTGGCTGCACTGGACATTGAGAGTGTAATGGGATGTTCACCCAAAGACCCTGTTCCTTGGAAGAGGAACAGAAAGTGCTCTGGGAGATTGGAACAATTTGTACTAAAAACAAACTCCTCAGATTAGGGCCTTGTTTGCTCCTAGTGTGGAAGGGCAGAGCTGGGAAGGCCTGTGCTGCCTGTGTCATTTGATCATCCTGTAGGGGAGCTGCTAATGTCCTGAGGTCCAGCTGGGTGAAGTTACATAATGTGGGACTCTGAAAAGTCTTAGCAATGAGGATTATCAGTGGGATGGAACTTGCAGGTTCTTTCCAGGATTGTCCTCCGGTTCTGCAGTAGGGAGCTGTAAGGGAGAATACAAACCATGTCATGGGGAATGTGGGGACCACTGACCCCAGACCAAGAGGAGCACTTCTGCTGAGCTGTCATTTCTGCTGGGACTGGGATGTACCATGAATTATACTGTGGTTCTCTTGGTCCATTTGGTGACCTGGGCAGTGACCCTTCTCTCTTGAGCCTCCCCAGATGTAGATTCCCTAGGGAGGAGGGGACTCTGTCACCCTGGCTATGGAAGGGCATAGTGCTTGTAGTATATGTGTCCAGTGTGCACACACAGGTATTTATTTTGGTGTGCAATGGGAAGACAGATTGGAAAACTGAAGGTCTGGTTTCTAGAAGTTCTGAACATTGCTTTCCACTTTCAGATTGACTTATAAATGTTACAAATAGTTTAGAAACTGGTAGAAAGACAGTGATGGGGAATCATCCTTCAGAAATATGTGATTAGAATGTTTTTAAATTTCTGATATAGAGTTGACCTGATTCAGGGAAGTTTAGTTCCAGGGGAGAAAAGAAGTTTCTGAGATATTTCAGGTGTGTGTAGTGTTTGGCAGGTGGATAGGGCAGATTCTATGTCTTGTCCCATAAACCATTTAGTAGAAAATAAATGTTAAATTCTTCTTCTACATTGTTTTGTTTGTGAGCATCAGTGGGGCTGTGTTTGCCTGCAACTACAACAGGATATGAGAGTTTGCAGAGCCATAGGAGGAGATCATCTCCATTTTCAGCGAGAGCTCTAGAGCATGGTGCCTTTCTGTTTGAAAGAAATATCAGTAGCTGGAGGGTCAGAAACAACAATTTAAGGGTCACTTTGAGTTAATTCTTTTGGAATTGTAAAGTCTGTGTTTATTTAATTTCTATACACATAGAATTATAGGTAGTTGGATAACATTTGTCATGATCACACTTTTCCTAGGTGAGTTTCCATTGGTCTTTTGCTTAAAAGTTGACTATATTTTTCTGCTTTTGTTCTTGGCTTTTTCTCTCCATCCTCTTTATTCATTCACAAATATTGTACATAGTCTTGATGGTTGTAGCTTTTTGGTATATATAGAAGTCACATTGTGTCTATATGTATACTATCTTGTGACCATTCTGAGAGTTACCACTTTGCATCTAGCTTTGGAATCAGGTATCCTGTTATAAATTGTTGGGAAGTTTCTTGGGATTGTATTCAATTCATGCTACAGATTTATCATACTCAATATCTTAATATTGATGTATCATGTTCTCAAGGATCATTTCTTTATTTTTTTTGTATCTCTTTAGGCTTTGTGTTCTTGTTGTTAATCTGTGAAAGACTTTTAGTTTATTGGACAAAAAGTACTATGGAACTTGGCCAGCGTCTCAGCACAAATTCTTCTTGGGGACAACTTGAGTTCATACCAAGTTGGGAGGTCATAAGCACCTGGTACTACAGATCCAGGAGATCCAACACCCTCTTCTCTGGTGTGTCACCTGGATGTACATGGATGACATTCTTTCTTTCACATATAAACATATACATAAAAATGATGATAAACTCGTTTTCTAAAGTTCCTGTGACTTATAAAGCAATTAGAGCAAAGTAAGTTGCTTTAGGTGTACAATATAAATCATACACTATTTAAAAACCTGTTATCTTGCATTTTAGTTTGGAAAAGTTTTCATTTCCTCACTGATTCAGACTCACATCTGATCATCAATCATAGGAAACAAACTGGTGTTTCCTAGGAAATATTCTTTTCTTTATCATAAGACAATGAGGTCTTTTTAGTAGTCAGAACTATTTTCTACAAAGTTAAAATATTAGAAGGAGTCAAACAAAACTCTCCAATTTTAGTGGAACAGTCCTCCTCATCCAACCCATTTTTCTGTTATTAGCAATGGAGAGAACTGGGCTACAAAGGATGAGTGATGGCCAGAGATTTCCGATAGTATGATTTAGATAATAATCTTGTAGTTCTTGTTAAAGGACCATGATATATATATATATATATATATATATATATATTTTGTAGGTATGTCTTTCTGTCTTTTTTTTTTTAGTAGTGCCATCTTTGTTTTTAGTTTTATTGCCATCTAATTACATTGTTGTTTCTCTGGAAATTGATAGACCTTCACCAATTTTTTTTTTCCTTTTTTTTTTTTTTTTTTTTCTGCGACACAGGGTTTCTCTGTGTAGCTTTGCACCTTTCCTGGGACTCACTTGGTAGTCCAGGCTGGCCTCGAACTCACAGAGATCCGCCTGGCTCTGCCTCCCGAGTGCTGGGATTAAAGGCGTGCGCCACCACCGCCCGGCTTCACCAATTTTTTAATTCAGAAAATTTTCTATATTATGTTATGAGTTCCTTGAGATTTTTTTTGTTTGTTTTTTTTCTTCTATGTGAACTTCCTGTGGAGAGACAGTTTTAGTTTTTTTTCATGATCTTAGAGGCTTGCCTAACGTCATCTCTAGGCATATCTATGTTTTCCAGTTGTTGCTGTCTTGATATATATATATTTTTTTTTCTGAGTGATATGTTGGTTTTGGGTTTCTAAAACCTTCTGAGATATTATTGTCTCTTTGTCTTAATTAGTTTAAGCTGTCAACATGATGTGATCTAGAGTCTTCTGAGGGAAAATCAGTTGAGGGTGTGCCTGGATCAGAATTGCTAGTTACTATGTCTGTGAGAGATTGTGTTGATTGATGATTAATGTAGGAAGGCTCTTCCACTGGGCATGGCAATACCCCTAAGCAAGTGGGCCTGGGTAGGATAGGAGAGCTAGCTGAGCAGAAGACAGTGACCAAGCATGAAAGAAAGCCAGTAAAAAAGTTTCCCCATGGATTTTGCCTTCAGTTGCTAGCTTGAGTTTCTACCTTAAGCTCCCACAATGGTGGGTTGTAATCTGGCAATTTCAGCCAAATAAATGTATTCATTACCTAAGATGCTTGGTTAGAAAATTTAATCACAGCAAGAAGCAAGCAAGTTAGAACAAAACATGGGACACAGAAAGTGATTTTATTGCTGCATAGAACCTAGGATTGATGACTTTTGGAGGAATGTTGAAGATATTAGGACTTTAGAATGCAAAAGCCATAGAGAGCTGTACACAGAGCTTAATCAGCTGTTCTTGCAGGACTGAGAAGATGGGAGTATTGAGAGCAATGCAGACAGTGGATATTGAGGTCATAGGATTTCAGTGAAAAACAGACACCATGTTAAATTTAGCCAGAAGTCATTTGTATAACATTTTGGCTCCTAATCATACTTTCTCCATTCCCTGAGAAATTGAGTAAGGCAGAATTAAAAATTAATGGGCTGATTTTTTTGATAAAATACTGATTTTGTTGGATGGTTATTACTGGTGACTCATTTAGGTCTCCAGTGAAAAAGAAACAAAGAAAGAAATGAAAAATTTGTATTTTTTAGAGAAAAGTTTTAGGTAGTTTCAGGTAACATTGCAGTGGTGAAACAGGCAGGAACTTTTCAGGAGAGTGTCACTGTTAAACTGAAGGCACCTGCTCTACAGTAGAAACCTATAAAGGTGCCCTAAGGATAAAACTCTATCCAGCTGAACTTTCAATTTATGGAAGGAGTAAGCAAAACAATTCCTGATTCTAGGAATGAACTTCATGAAGAACCTGCTGCAACTGTGGTCCAAGTATAATAAGGTCCATCACAACTTAGAACATAGTAGCCAGATTTGGGGAGTTTGGGGGCGGTCACTCATGTTGTATTGGTTCTTGAAACAAGAAAGATGCAAAATGTAAAAGTCGTGGATTCTTCCTCTGTGGTTTCAGTTCAGCACTGTTGTTTGTCATGGGTCAGAAACCCAATGTGGAGACTCTAAGAATCCATTGCATGAAGCTATGAAGATGAAGCCTGTATTGAGACCATTTCATATTGAGTTATGCAAGCTATGAGATATCTGCCATAGAGAACTGGATACAGGGAGTGGAAGTAGCAGAGGAGAGACATGGATGAACATTTGCAGGCATAGTGCTATCTAAGCTCTCTGAGAATGAAACCTCATGTGTCTGAATCAGAGCTACAGGACTTGGTGTTTGCCCTGCTGAGTTTTTTCTTGTCTTGGTCCAATCTTCCCTACTTGCATCCACAGTCCTCTCTTTTCCTTTTTTTTTTTTTAACATTTATTATTCTTTCACACAATATATACCCTCATGCAGTAAATTTTCCTCTCCCTCTACTCCCTGATGTCCGCTGAACTGCTCCCCTGTTATGATATATTGTGTACCCTAATAAACTTATCTGGGCATCAGAGGACAGAGCCAGCCACCAAATTAAATATTGGGAGGTCAGGCAGTGGTGGCACATATCCTTAATCCTATCACTCGGGAGGCAGAGATCCATTTGGATCTCTGTGAGTTCAAGGCCACAATGGGAACAGAGCCAGACATGATGACATACACCTTTAATTCCAGGAAGTAATATGGCAGGACATAGAAAGATATAGAAGGCATGAGTAAACAGCCTCTGTTGAGGCTGAGGATTTCGTAGATGTAAGAACATGGCTGGCTTGTTCTGTTTCTCTGATCTTTCAGCATTCACCCCAATATTTGGCTCTGAGTTTTTCATTATAAGACTTTTTAAGATTCGTATTACGCTCCCCTCTCCACCAGATCCACTATTCTTCCATTTCCCTTCAGAAAAGAGCAGATTTTCCAGGGATATCAAGCAAATGTGACATAACAACTTACAATAAGACTAGGCAGAGACCCTCATAATCAAGGCGGCATGAGGCAACTCAGTAGGAGGAAAAGGGTGCCAAGATCATACAAAAGAGTCAGAGACACCCCTGCCCCCATACGCACTGTTAGGAGTCCTATAAAAACATCAAAGCTACATAACCGTAACACATATGCAGAGGACCTGGCACAGACCCATGGAGGCTCCATGATTGCTGCTTCAGGCTCTGGGAACCCCTATGATGTCTGCTTAGTTGATTCCTTGGTCTGTGTTTTCCTGGTGTCCTTTTTAGTCAGAAAAAATTTTGACTATGATTGTTTTGCAAATATTTTCTGGACCAAAGGGCTAGGAGTCCTTTTCCTTCTAGTCATTATTCCTAGGTTTGGTCTTTTCATATTGTTCCAGATTTTCTGGATTTTATGTTTTAGGAACTTTTTAGATTTAACATTTTCTTTGACTAATACATTCATTTCTTCTAACATATATTCAATGCCTGAGAGTCTTTCTTGCATCTCTTCTATTCTTTTGGTGAAGCTTGCTTCTGTAGTTCTTGTTGACTTACCTGATTTTTATTTCCAGAATTCTTTCAGCTTGTGCTTTTTTATTGCTTCCATTTCCATTTTCAGATCTTGAACAGTTTTCTTCATGTCCTGCAACTGTTTGGTTTTTCCAAACTTTCTTTAAGGGATTTGTTGGCTTCCATTTTAAGGACCTCTATTATTTTCATAAAGATGGTCTTTAGGTCTTTTGCTTGTCCTTCAGCTGTGTTGGAATATTCAGGGCTTGCTGTAGTAGGATATCTGGGCTCTGGTGGTGACATGTTGCCTTGGCTGTTGTTATGTCCTGAAGCTGATGTCTAGGTATCAATCTGGGTTTGGGTTGATTATGGGTCTAGGTCAAGCAAGAGAATGAGGGCGGGGCATATGCAGCTCAAAGACACAGCCCAAGGATGGGGGTCCAACAGTGAGAATGACATCTCAGACCACAGTTGTGGGAAATGGCTAGGGATCGGAACGGGACAACTCACCAACAGAAGCAGCCAGTGTTGTGTGAAGCTGTCCAGCAGCCGGGCAAATGGAAAAGTGGGCAGTCGTAGATAGAGTAAACCTTGGTACAGAGTCCCGGGTGCAGAGTGCCGGGAGGGCCTGCTTTGTCTCAGCATCAATATTATTTATTTATTTATTTATTTATTTATTTATTTATTTATTTATGGTTTTTCGAGACAGGGTTTCTCTGTGTAGCTTTGCGCCTTTCCTGGAACTCACTTGGTAGTCCAGGCTGGCCTCGAACTCACAGAGATCTGCCTGGCTCTGCCTCCCGAGTGCTGGGATTAAAGGCGTGCGCCACCACCGCCCGGCCAATATTATTTATTAAGTGGCACAATGTTACTCATTAAGCAGTGCTATTTACCATGTGAGAAAAGCCATGAGGTACAACAAAACCCACTATGAGAATTTATTAAGGGAAGGGAACAGAAGGGATGTGCTAAGGCCTATGGAAATGATTATGTAGGAAGAGAGAGGAGTTATAGGTGGAACCCGCTTTTTATAGACTCCCCCTGGCACATGCACATATGAGCTTACATAGCTATACCACACATGCACATAGATTGATTACGCTGCATGCAAATTAAGTGATCACACAGTGCATGGATTACATTGGACGGAAGGCCCTGGAATGGCTAAGCATCTTGCCTGGCTCCTGGACGGTGCATGTGCGGTCATGTAGCCGGAGGAGTGACTAGAAATTCTAACAGTATGGGGAACAATTCTCCATTGTTTGTGAGAGTGCAAACTTGTACAACTTTGAAATCAATTTGTTAGTTCCTCAGATAATTGAGAATTTATCTGTCTCAAGACACAACTATACCACTCTTGGGCATATGCCCAAAAGATGCTCCTCCATCCTACCACAAGAACACTTGCTCATCTATGTTCATAGCTGCTTTATTCATAATAGCCAAAAAACTGCTGTGTCTTTGAGAGATTGTTCCTGGTTTTGGTTTTCATAATTTTACAAATTCCATTGAGATGTTGTTTGCTATTCGGCCTGGCTTGGATATCTGTATTTAGTCAGGGATACATTTGAACTCATGATCCTTATGTGTCAGCCTCCTGAGTACAAGTCCAAGGGTAGATGATGTACCCCCAATTTGTGCTGTTTCGTCAACGTGTTTCAACAATGTTAGTGTTAAAATACTTAATAGAAGAAAATATAAGAAACATTAAATACCCCATGTGTGTATCCAAAGCATCATTTTCATCTGTCTGGTAGAGATGTAATAATGTAGGATAACCAGCAATGAATTATATATTTTGCTGGATACCTGCTTGGGGGAGGGGCTTCAGGTCCCAAAGACAATGTGTGGAGTCACCAGGGATGAGAGAGGAGTAGACTGACATGATGTGAAGGTGAACTGAAGGGCTGCCAGCAGCATTTAATTGGAAAAAGTTACCTTTTATATGCTATAGTTTCATGTAGGATTAAACAGGAGAAAAGAGGGCTTGTGAGCTTGTGTATGGCTTGAAATCATGGATTAAGGAAACTAGCTTTGGCCTTGACAATAGGCACCAGCCATATCTTAATGAAAGGACCACAAGTTCCTCCAGCAAAAGAAGAGGAGAATGACTGCTTTAGCAACTGGGAACTTTCCTTAAGCCCCTGAGGGAATGGAGACCCTTATCCAAATGCCTGACCTTGTGAAAGGACTTCTTATGGGGAGCAGACACTATACTACAATTTCTTAGTCTTACTATATGGGCCTCATAACGCTTACTATATTCCCTTCATAATGCTCCCTAAAGGGAAGGTTCTGGTGTCTTCCATTATACCATACCATTCTAATTTCTCTATATTTATTAACTGAGCTCTTGCCCTTAATTGTCTTAGGCTCTAGATCTGAAAAATAGGCATTTTATCCATGGGATCAGGTGTGTCTAGTAAATCTCTAACTTTCCTGTTCTTGGTGTAATTAGGAGGGCACACTGGAATTACTGGTTCCATGGTACAGGGATTTTTTTTCTCCAAAGAATTATTTTGTTTAGAGAGTCTACCATTGTACACATTTCTATCCTTTACCAAAACTTGCACAAAATTTCCCAAAGGGAAAGACATTAATAGTGAGAATCATTAAAATAAAAATGTACTGGAAAAGTGTGATTTGTCTGTAATATCAAAATGCTGGAAATTTGTCAAGCAGCAATAGTTACCATGTCATCCACACCAATACTTCACAACATAGCTTAACATGCTATGGGTATGTATATATTATTTGAAGTTACATGCTTCTTCATGTCTCCATTAATTTCTGGTTAGAAATGTCATCTTGAAGTACTGCCTTTCAGGGGATTGTCCAGAAATGCAGATAATGTAATGGCAACGAGATTTATTAAAATCAAAACAAAACAGACAAAACACATTTCTGTTATATGTGTATGTAATGTGATTATAGGTTTTTAGGCCATGACAGATATGTGGAAACTGGAAGACAACTTTGTGGGGTCTACTTTTGCCCCTCTTCATATGGTGATCAGTGTCAGGTTCCAGTGTTGCACAGACTGTCTCACTGGTCTTCAAATAAAATTAGTTAGAATATTACATTAGTGAAATATTGTCTTCTTTTTAGATTGTAAACATATTATCATCTAATGATAGAGGAAGACAGGACAATTTGAATAATAGATCCTATTTGCAAATGGAAATGATATACTGCTATCTCTTTAGTTTTTTTTTTTTTTTTTAACCTTTTCTTTGGATTGTTAGTTTATTCCAAGGATTAAACTTTTGTTCCTGACACTTTCTCAGAACCACAATCTAATGCCATAGAATTGTTTCAGTGGGTAAAGTTGATTGCTGCTAAGCCTATTGAACACTCTGGAATACTCAAATTACTTCTACAAATTTTTCACTTATTTCTACACTCAGGCTGTGGCATATGCACACTCACTCTCACACTGACACATACATAAATAATTTTTAAACCCAAATAAGTGTCACTTGAAGCCAGATGACTCCCTTGGTTTCATCTCTAGAACTCAAATGAGAGAAGTAGATAATTGACACCTTTAAGTTGTCCTTTCATTGCCATATACACATGATGGCATAGGTATATCCACACAAACATAGTTCAAACATTTTTATTTATTTATTTTTATTTATTTTTAATTTTTTAAATTTTTTTGGTTTTTCGAGTTCAAACTTTTTTTTTTTTTTTTTTTGGTTTTTCAAGACAGGGTTTCTCTGTGTAGCTTTGCGCCTTTCTTGGAACTCGCTTTGGAGACCAGGCTGGCCTCGAACTCACAGAGATCCGCCTGCCTCTGCCTCCCGAGTGCTGGGATTAAAGGCGTGCGCCACCACCGCCCGGCCATTTTTAAATGGATGAAATTAACCAAGTAAATAACTCAGTTATATAGAATATATGAAATAATTTGCCAGTTTACATTATTATTACAGAATTTCAAGAGGTATTACTGTTCATTAGAACATTGATGGTTTCTTTTAAAATCTTATTTTATTCTTTTTTTTTTTTTTTTTGTTTTTTTTTTTGTTTTTTTTTTTTTTGGAGACAGGGTTTCTCTGTGTAGCTTTGCGCCTTTCCTGGAACTCACTTGGTAGCCCAGGCTGGCCTTGAACTCACAGAGATCCACCTGGCTCTGCCTCCCGAGTGCTGGGATTAAAGGCGTGCGCCACCGCCGCCCGGCCTTATTTTATTCTTTAATTCTCTGATTTAAGGACAGATCATTTCAAAAACATATTTCAGCTGGTCTTAGAGGTGCATGTATGCCTATAATCCCAACACTTGCAAGACAGTAGCAGGCCAATCTCTCTGAGTTTGAGATTTGAGGTCAGGTTGGTTCAAATAGTGAGTTCCAGGATAGCCATGTCTTTATAGAGGTGTCTTGTCTCAAAAGATTACAAAAAGAAAAGGTATATCTGAAATTGTGGAACTTTTCCTATATAATCTGACTGGACACTGGTTTCTACAAATCAGGTTTGTTATTTTTACTCACATCAAGAGAATTATATTAATAATGAAAATAAGAAGCGAAGTAGAGTCCATTTACAGGTGATGGAAAGCCATTGAATCCTTTGACAACCATCTAGAGGGGACTTTCATCACCTTCAAGTAAGTGATAGGAGACAGAAGGAGTAATCTGGCATCTTCATCTACAATTTAATGTCATATTTGGGAGCTGGAGAGTTTACTGAATAGTCATGCTCCTCTTGGACACCCAAGTTTGGTTCCTAGCACCCACATCAGATGACTTAGAACTACCTGTATTTCTAGGTTCAGGAGATATGATGCATTCTTCTAACTTCGTAGAGTATCAGATATACAAATGGTGAAAAGACAGATCTATAAGTCATTACATATTTTAAAAAAGGTTTTTTTCATTTATATGTTATTTTCAAAAGGAATGAAATTTAATTTAGGTGTATGTTTTGCCAGTGTGTATATCAAGTGCATGCCAGCTACCAGTGGAAGTCATGAGAGTGTGATTCCCAGTGCCTTTAGTTACAGGCAGTTGTGAGATGTCTTTTGTGTGCTGGGAATCAAAGTCAGGCCCTGTGAATGAGCAGCCAGTGCTCTCAGGTTTGAACCACCTATTTAGCCCCATGAGCATGTCATTATAGCAGTAAGATGTGAGTAGATCATCCTGATTTCATCTTTACTTCAGCCCTGATCACCCGAAAGAAATAAAAGATTGACAGCATCCAAAACTAACTTAATCATGGTTCTTAAAGAAGTTTCCAAGCCCAAATCTCCACAAAATGAGGGAAAAGTACAAAAACTGATCAGGTGTGTAACTGACAATACAAGTCTTAAAAAGGGTCTGACTGATTGATCAAAGCCACAAGACTGAGTTTATTTCCAATGTCATAAATGAGCAGCAATGCAAGCCCACAAGGACATATGTCAGGTGTATCCCTGCTGGAGTATATACATCCTATAAGGAGAGAAGAGGAAGTTGCTGGCATTAAGAATGAATGGGATCATATTTTGCTTTTTTGATGCCTATAAAACTTTCAGTTGGGGACCTGAATTGTGGTGACTTCAGATGACATCCAGGTTGTCAGGAGATCCTGAGACTTAAGCACAAGTCACTCTAAGGCTAGGGCAATCAGGTATTTACAAAGAGCTGTAGAGTGTGGAGGAATTGAAGGGAGGGAGTTTTGGCTGTGAAAACCCAGGATCAAATGACCAGAAAGCAATGCTTGGAGTGTATCTGAGGACAAGTTGCATCCTATTGTGCTCTCTGTCTCTTCTCAGCTGTGGATCACTGCCCTCCAGGTCTTCCACTATTTCCTGTTTTTGACAGCTACATGTAGCTATCAGTGACAATTCTCTTCATGCACCAATTTGTGGTCCCAACTTGGGCCTTTCAGTTCCTCAGTCTCCACTCTGCCAATTCCTGTAACCTACCTTCCTGGTAGGAATAAGGATATTCTAAAGAGATATT
This sequence comes from Peromyscus eremicus, assembly GCF_949786415.1. Lineage (NCBI taxonomy): Eukaryota > Metazoa > Chordata > Mammalia > Rodentia > Cricetidae > Peromyscus > Peromyscus eremicus. The sequence continues at coordinate 20,488 of NC_081438.1, read as the reverse complement.
TATATTTCTCCCTTTGGATAACAACTAGTAAAACAATGGGCCACATGAAATTTCCCTGGAACTCTCATTGTGGGAAAAGTCTAAGTCCTCCAAATGAGAATGTTTTTACTGAAGAAACATTTACTGTTTAACTGACCACCATACAGGATAGACAGGATCTGAGAATGTGCGAGGGTTTTAGAGATGGGAAAAATTTATTATATGGCTTCATTAGATTACTTAGTTTTGCATATATTTGCCTTCTGTCTAAACCTGTTAGGACCCTCAAGGATGGATTATTTACCTTATATTTTTGTGGTAATATATTGTGTACCCCAATAAAACTTATCTGGGGAATCACAGGACAGAGCCAGCCACTAGATTAGACATAGAGTCCAGATAGTGATGGCACACACCCTTAATCCTATCACTCGGGAGACAAAGATCCATCTTGATTTCTGTGAGTTCAAGGCGGTGTGGTGGCACACACCTTTAATCCCAACACTTGAGATCTCATGTCTTTGCTTGGGAAGCACACACACCTTTAATCCCAGGAAGTATTATGGCAGGGTAGAGAAAGATATATAAGGCATGAGGAAACAGGAACTCACTTTCTTGAGGCTGAGGATTTTGAGGTAAGAACGTGGCTGGCTTGTTCTGTTTCTCTGATCTTTCAGCTTTCACCCCAATATCTGGCTCCAGGTTCTTTTTATTAATAAAACCTTTTAAGATTCATGTTATATATTTTCATGATTGTTCCAAATTAGTCAAGCAGAATCAATATCATTTTTAAAATTTTCATTAGTAATTTTTCCCTTTTCCCTTTTCTATTCATTTATTTTTTCTTTTCTCCTTTTTTTAAAGGTAGTGTTATTATGACTCACTGTCTGGCCTGGAACACCCACTATAGACTAAGCTGTCCTAGGACATCAGAGAGCTCTGTCTACCTTGCCTCCAGAGTACCTGCAATATAGGTGGGCATGTCACTCACTGGATAATTTGGTTCATTTAATTGGCTTACAGAGGATGAGTGGCTGAGCCTGGCTGGTAGAGTAGCCAGGTCACAGGCTCTAGTCCTAACTCTAGTAATAGAAGAAAGTTCCCATCCAATGCAGCCTTCCTAGCTTAAAGTCCACTGTTTTCCAACTATGAACAATATTATTTTTCTTTATCATTGAGTCTCTTATAACTCATCAAAGGACCTGGGAAGAGTTCTGTCCTTATTCGGCAGATAGTGAAGCCTAGGCTGACAGAGATAAGTAGTCTTTGAATGTAGTTAATTGTAACTCCTCATGTTACTTATCCTATCAATCTAATGCCTCACTAAATGAAGTTGAAGCCACCTAAGCCAGGCATGGTGGCACAGGCCTGTAACCGTAATACTTAGAAAGTAGAAGTAGGAATTAAAGGATTTCAAAATCATTCAAGATGAGAATAGTCAACGGGGTATGGTGAGAGGGCCACAGAACCAAGGGGGACTGGCTCAGGACAGTATCCATAGTCTTCCCTGCAGCTCCAGAACTTTAGGGTCATGGCAGCAGCAATTGTAAGTTGAGATATTTACCATCCCAAGTTTTCTATTCATAACAATGTTTTCTATTCTTGATAATGTTCCCTGTCTAAGGCAGCATAGATCTTCATCTAAGTAGCTAGACTTGAAGTCTTTTGTCCCTCTTTAAATTGTTCAAAGTATAACTTGTGTCCTGATCTTAAAAGAGACTTAAGGATGATATCATATATGGAATGCAAAATTTGTTCTAGGCTGGCTCCTCTTTGAGCATTAGCCAGAGCTTGATGCACGCAGCTATTAAGAGAGATTTTTGTTTATTAATTATTTAAGTATGTGGATTGAATTCTCTCTGGGAAGGCATATTAATTTTAAAATACTTGTACCTTCAGCATTTTAGAAAATATTTCTGAGACTATGTTTACTCAGGTGTTCTTGATCCCAGCCTATTGCTCCCCAGGGCAGCGAATTTCCTTTTCTTTTGATTAAACCAACTAAATTCTTGAATTAATGGGCTGTACCACCACTGAGTTTTTTTTGTTTTTTTTTTAAGATTTATTTATTTATTTATTATGTATACAGTGTTTTGTTGCATGTGTCCTTGAAGGCCAGAAGAGGGCACCAGATCTCATTGCAGGTGGTGATGAGCCACCATGTGGTTGCTGGGAATTGAACTCAGGACCTCTGGAAGAGCAGTCAGTGCTCTTAACCACTGAGCCATCTCTCCAGCCCCTTGTTTTGTTTTTTTGAGACAGGATTTCTCTGTGTAGTTTTGGTGCCTGCCCTGGATCTCGCTCTGTAGACCAGGCTGGCCTTAAACTCACAGAGATCTGCCTGGATCTGCCTCCTCAGTGCTGGGATTAAAGGCATGCACCACCACCACCCAGCCCACTACTGAGTTTGTTTTTTTTTTTTTTTTTTTTTGGTTTTTCGAGACAGGGTTTCTCTGTGTAGCTTTGCGCCTTTCCTGGAACTCACTTGGTAGTCCAGGCTGGCCTCGAACTCACAGAGATCCGCCTGCCTCTGCCTCCCAAGTGCTGGGATTAAAGGCGTGAGCCACCACCACCCGGCATCCACTACTGAGTTTTAAATTGTCCTTTTTGAGTTCTGTAGTCAACTATCCATTGCAGTCACAGGAAAAGAATTTGCATGTTAAGCATGGCATCCGCCTTCAGATGAAAATTGGAGGAATAGTTTATTGTGTAGAATGCAGGGGGAAACAGGGTAAGCAATTAGCTGCTGGAGTTACCATTAAGGAAAAGGACCAGATTGTGGCAGGGTTAGTGATTTTTTAATTTCATAGCATATATTAATTCATGTCATGTGAATGAAGGCAGACCAGATTTATGGGTATACAATTTAGGGAGGTTAATGAACATCTAATTTCCAAGTAGATGTCTCTCCTTTGTGGATATGTGCAATCCTGGTTGGTACAGTTAAGTCAGCTCAGAGTGTTGAAACACAGGCCATTGTCTGTAGCTGTGTGTCAGGTTACAGAGCTCCGTAGCTAATATTGCACATAGGGACAAGCTCCAGCACTATTTTATTAATGCAATTTTCTCTACCAGGGAATATCAATTATTGGTTTCACTTTTTAAATTTGATTTTGTTTAAATGCATCACTGCTCTAATCTTTTATTTGTTTTATTCTCCAGTTTTTCCCAGACATTAAATTTTTTTTTCCATTTTTCTTAGATTCTGTTGGTTATTTTTCTGTTTATAGCAGTTTCTCTTGTATCTTTGGCATGCTTCATACTATGTAATTGGGAATTGCTTTGATCATTTAATCCTGCCTCTGCTGTCCAGGGCAGGGAGATAGTCTTGTCACTCCTAGTCTAGGCCTTGATTGGTCAGTGAAAAGGAAAAACAGACCAGTGAATGACTGTCCTCCAATCTCTCTGGCTTTTATTGGGAATGTATAAATGAAGAGAGACCAGTGCAATAATTGAGTTCACCATACAACTTTAAAGCAGGTGTAGTTAAATCACAGAAAGGAATGGTCAAGAAAGAGGATGAAAGCTTTCCTGATGTGACAGTAGTTGATATTAGCAATGAGTACTGAGTTAATCAATCTTAAATGATCAATAATTGTCTTGAGTGGCCACAGAGCAGGCAATCAAGAATCTGGATAAAGAACTGAACTTTCATGAAACCAATTTACTATAGTTACTCTAGTTCAACTAAAATAGAAGATCTGGATAAAATGGCGTGGCCCTGCCTAATAGGACTGTTGTTTTCCAGGTATAGCCTGAAAGAAATGGTTTGAGTATTCCTTAGTGTGCTCTAATATAAAGCCTTAGTCTCTGCAGCACATGATCATAAAGCCTGTTTTAACTTTTTTTGGGGGGTGTTTTGAGACAGGGTTTCTCTGTGTAGTTTTGGTGTTTGTCCTGGATCTCGCTTTGTAGACCAGGCTGGCCTCGAACTCACAGAGATCTGCCTGGCTCTGCCTCCTGAGTGTTGGGATTAAAGGTGTGTGCCACTGCTGCCCAGCTCTGTTTCAACTCTTTTTTTTTTTTTTTTTTTTTTGGTTTTTCGAGACAGGGTTTCTCTGTGTAGCTTTGCGCCTTTTCCTGGAACTCACTTGGTAGCCCAGGCTGGCCTCGAACTCACAGAGATCCGCCTGGCTCTGCCTCCCGAGTGCTGGGATTAAAGGCGTGCGCCACCACCGCCCGGCCTGTTTCAACTCTTTAACATCATTTTTTGGGGATTATAATTGCATCATTTTCACCTTCTCTTTCTTGCATCCAAGTCCAAGTGTGTCAGTCATTCCAGGCTGGGCCTTGATTGGTCATCAAGAAAGAAAAAGAGACAGGTGAATGAGTGTCCTAATGCAGCTCAGGCTTTTATTGGGGGAGTGGCTATGCAGAAGCTGTTGTGTAAGAATGTGAATTCATTGTCATATGCAATCAGGTAATCAGTTTATGTGATCTATAAATGTCCCAAGTGGCCATTTCTTGAGTTCCATAGACCAGGTTCCTTGGCCAGAAGATTGACACATCACCATTGAAATGTGAGGTCTGTGCTCAGGACAGAGATTCTACTCGCTTGACCAAGGGCCTTTTTCTATTAACGGGCCTTTTTACTACATTTAATTTTCTTCCATTTATACCATCCACAAATTAACTCTCTGAGTTTTGCAATGTTCCTAGGCCTTGGAAGCCAGAGAGACATTGGAGACACTCATTAACTGGTCCATTTTTCCTTCTCACTGAGCCTGGCATGGAAGGAGTTGCAGGACTGTCTTCCCAGCACTAGGTAGCAGAGGCAGGATTAGGTGTAATTACATAGCATGAGTCAAGCTTATGCTACAGGAGACATTGCTCTACACAGAAGTCAATAATCAACAGCTCTTGAGAGAAAAGGAATGAAATAATGACCTAGAAACATTAGACAACAGAAACAAAGAGATACGAGTAGTTAGAAGAAAATGTTACAAAAAAATACCCATACAAATGCAAAGAGACCTGTGCAAAAACTGAGTTCATCGAACAACTTTGAAGCTGATATAGTGAAAGTGCAGAAAGGTGGGGGCAGAAAGGAGGGTGAGAGCTTACCTGCTTCAACAGTATTTGAGATTAGGAATGTGGAGTCATGTAATCAATTTTAGATGATCCATAAATATTCTGACAGGCTATTTCTTGGGGTCCATAAACTACAGCATTCAATAATCTGGATAAAGGACTGACCTTATTGTGAAATCAACTTACTGTAGTTATACTCGTTAAACTAATATAGAAGATCTGGGTAAAGTGGTGTGTCCCGGTCTGACAAGACTGTTATTTTCCTTTTTTTAAAGATATATAGCCTGGGGGGGGGAAGATTTGAGTAATCCTTGGTTTGCTCTCATACAAATCATTAGTCTGTGGAACACATGACCATAAATTCTGTTTCAATAGGTAGAGGTCATTTGTATAATATTTTGTCCCCAAATCATTCCTATTTTCTCCATTCTCTGAGAAATTGAGTAAGGCAGAATTAAAAGTAATTGGCTGATTTCTTGTACAAAGTATTGATTCTTTTGTGTGTTTATTACTGATGACTCATTCAGGTTTACAGTAGAAAAGAAACAAGTGGTGCAGAAACAAATGAAGAGTCAGTGCCCACATCCCTTTCTTTCTTGTTTTAAAAATTAATTTTTCTCTCATACAATACATAAAGAATAACAGCATGAGGTAGTTTCAAATGGCAATTGTGTGGTGAAGCAGAGGAAGGAAATTTCAAGAAGTTTAGCACTATTAAAGAGGAGGCCCTTCTTAGCACTTGAACCCTAGGAAGGTTCCCTAAGAGTAAGACTCCATCAATCTAAGCCTTCAATTTATGGATGGAATAGGCAACTCGATTCCTAATTCACAGAAGCAACTTCATACAGAATCTGTTTTAACTCTAGTCTAAGCATGGTAGCATCCATCACAACTTAGAAGCCAAATTTGGGGGAATAACCCATGTTGTACTGATTCTGGAAACAAAGATGTAAAACTTACAGGTCATAGATTCTTCCTCTATGGTTTCAGTTCAGCACTGTTGCACCCATCTGTAGCTGTAAGTTTCTCCAGTCCCGCCCAGCTCCACAGTCCCAAAGCCATTTATAAAATAATTACTCAGAGGCTTAATAGTAATTACCAACTGTATGACCTATGGCAGGCTTCCTGCTAGCTAGCTCTTTCATGTTAAATTACCCATTTCTATTAATCTGTGTTTTGCTATGTGGCTGCAGCAGTACTGGTCTGGTGGCATGTTGCTGCTCCTTGAGCAGTGGTTTGGCATCTCCTCCATTCCACCCTTCTTTGTCTCATCCTTCAGTTTGATTGTATCACCTAATCTTATCATGCCCTGCTATAGGCCATTGCAGTTTTAGTTGTGGACCAATTAGAGCAACACATATTCACATATTCTGTATAGAAAGACACCCACAGTACTCATTGCTATTTGGCAGAGTCAGAAACCCATTGAGGAGATTGTGAGAGTTCATTGCATAAAGCTGTGAGAATTGAAGCCCATTGCTAGTTTTTTGTTTGTTTGTTTTTGTTTTTATTTTTTCTCTTTACTCTTTGTGGGCCTGCTATCTAGCTATCAAATGAATCACACTCACAGAGGTTTATTCTTTCTTATAGGTCCTAGCTTGCCTTGTGTCTAGCCAGCCTTTCTCAACTTAAATTATTCTGTCTAACTTTTGCCTCTGGGCTTTTATCTTTCTTTATTCTGTATACCTTTCTTTACTTCTTACTCCATGGCTTGCTCTGTAGCTGGGTGGCTGGCCCCTGGTGTCCTTTCATTTTCTTGCTCCTTCTTTCTTTTTTCCTCCCAGATTTCTCTTTCTATTTATTTTCTCTGCTTGCTTGCCCTGCCTATCCTTTCCTGCCAAGCTATTGGATGTTTAGCTCTTTATTAGACAAACCAGGTGTTTTAGACAGGCAGAGTAACACAGTTTCACAGAGTTAAAAAAATGCAACATAAAAGGATGCAGCACATCTTTGCATCATTAAAACAAATGTCCCTCAGCATAAACAAATGTAACATCTTAAAATAATATTCGACAACTGTGGTGGTATTTTACTTGTACTGAAATGTGATTTTAATTGTATGTTAATAAATAAAGTTGCCTGGGGGTCAGAGCTATTAGAGCCATAGCAAGTGCATGGCGGCAGTGGCGCACGCCTTTGAGAACCTGGAGGGCGGTACATGCAGGCAGTGATGAGGCAGTCACATGTTTGGGTTTACAACCAATGAGAAGGCAGAACAGCTAGACTATATAAAGACATACACATAGGAAGTAGGTCCCTTTTCGGAGACCTCTCTTGGCTGAAGAGGATCGTTGAATCAGGAAGGGTGAGGCTCTTATCTCTAACCTCTTGGCTTTCTTCTCTGAATCGGCTCTGTGTTTCTTATTTAATAAGACGGTTGGTTACATCTTCATTTGGCGCCCAGTGTGACAAGAATCCATTAAAAACCGCTTAACTTGGCTTGGTGGCAGGTCCGGTTTCCCGCCAGGGCGGCTGGCTCCCTAGCCTGGGCCCAGGTCGGCTTGGCCTCAGGCTGGACGAACCTTGAGCTACTTGCTTAAAGCCGGTGCTACAGACAACTCAGGCCCACCCTGCCGAACAGGGCCCCTGCCTGTAAAGCCAATGCAAGTGGTTGGGGCTTAAGGTAGCCAGAGCCAAGGCTTGACTAGGCTCAAGCGGGAACACGTGGCTGGATTCAAGCTCTTAGGCAGAACTTGTGGCTATGCTTGCTCTCTGTCTCTCTCTCTCTCTGTCTCTCTCTCTGGATTCACACCTCGGACACTAGGTGGCTGTTTTGAAATTCCCTCGGATTCTACATGGATTTGGTAAGTCACTTAACATCTCAGATATTTTAAAGGAAACTATTTAAAAGAGAAATTTTTTCCACATTAAAAAAAATGGGTTTTCTGTGTACATTGGAAGAAAATTGGGCTTTGTTTGCAATTTTAGGCAGTCTGACAATGGAACAGCTATATGAGAAGATTAATGTTGATCGAATTATGCATTTTATTACTATGCTTATCCTCATTTTACTATTTAAAAAGATAGTCAATTTAAGTGCCAGGGTGACAGCTTTAGAAAAACTTGTTAAACCTGTAAAGATTCAGACAGAAGAAATTAACAGTGAAGTTGCTTCAAGATTGGATCATAAGGTTACAGAAAGAAAGCCTGTTTTCACACAGTCCCCCTTAATTTGTCCAGTAACCATACAGTAGTCGCCTGATCAAATGACTACACAAAATATTTGGGCTCCAATTGAAATGTTAGATTTACGAAGGTTTAAGGAGGCAATAGTATCTTATGGCATGCATTCCCCATATGTAAAGCAAATGTTAAACTCTTGGTCAACATATAATAGGATTGTACCACAGGACTGGCGGGAGCTGGCACAAGCTGTTCTTGAACCCAGTCAAAGGCTTCAGTGGCTAACTTGGTTCAAGGATGAAGCTAAAAACATAGAAAAACAATGGAGGGATAAAGGAATACAAGTCTGCCAGGATCAGCTTATTTGAGAAGGTCAATATGCTTCAGCACAAACACAATGTTTATATGATGTCCAAACCCTAATTTTATGTCGAACGGCAGCCTTGAATGCATGGGACAGAGTTGAGGAACCAGGAAAAAAAACTGAGTCATTTACAAAGGTTGTACAAGGCCCAAAAGAATCTTTCACAGATTTTTTTTACAAAGACTGGCTTCAGCAGTAAAGAGAATGGTCCCGGATTCAGAAGCTAGTAAGATAATAATTGAATCTTTGGCCTTTGAGAATGCGAATGCAGCATGCAAAACAATAATCAGGCCGTTAAAGGCAAGATCTGCACCTTTGGAAGATTGGATTAGAGACACGGTTAATGTTGAAGCTCATGAGCATGATGATACGTGGGTAGGAGAAGCAATTTCAAAAGGTTTGAGGAATGTTAGATGTTTTGGATGTGGAAAGCAAGAACATTTGAAAAGGGACTGTAAACAGGTCATTCCTAGAAACAATGTTTCTTCAAGGAACAATGGCAACAGAATGCCCCTTCCTTCTGGAGTATGCAGAAGTCGTGGTAAGGGAAAACACTGGACCAACGAATGTAGATCAACAAGGGACAGACAGGGTAATCCTTTGCCTCAGTTTTCGGGAAACTCCCAGAGGGGCCTCATGCAGGCCCCCATAGCAAAACCAGTTCAAACCTTTCCTGCAGTCGTAGAGGAAACCCCTACTCAGAGCAATTAAATAACCAAATGCCTATTGGAATAAGTCATGCTGGTCAGGATGATGAAACAGAGAGAATAGAAAATTCAGGAGAAAACATAAAGAAATTTTTTTGGCAAACTTCTATTAAGGAACAAAGACCAAAATTATCGATAAAAATAAATGGTGTTTTGTTGTCTGGTCTGGTAGACACAGGTGCGGACGTTACCATAATTGCACCAGAATTTTGGCATCCAACTTGGCCTCTTCAGGAGGTAAACGTTCAACTATTAGGAATTGGGACATTATCTCAGGTGTAACAGAGTGCAAGATGGCTCGAATGTATAGGTCCAGAAGGACAGAGAGGAAAATTAAAACCATATGTGGCTAACATAGCTATGAACCTGTGGGGTCTAGACTTGTTGCAACAATGGAATACTCAGATTAACATCCCTCCAATCTCAGAAACAAATCATAAACTAGCACATGTTTCTGAGAGAAATATTAGAAGGCATTATTCTGAGTGGTCATCAGCCATCCATATTATACAAGAACAGGGCACAACAACTTATGATCTTCCAAAAACACCAACAGCTCTACCTTTAAAATGGTTAACAGACAAGCCTGTATGGGTCCAGCAATGGCCTTTAACAACAGAGAAACTCCAGGCTTTAGAAGAGCTGGTAGAAGAACAGTTAAATGCTCAGCATATTGAGGAATCAACCAGCCCTTGGAATTCTTCTGTATTTGTTATTAAGAAGAAATCTGGTAAATGGAGAATGGTAATAGACCTTAGAGCAGTTAACAAAGTAATTCAGCCAATGGGCTCTCTACAATTTGGAATTCCTTTGCCTACTCTGTTACCAAAAGGATGGCCTCTCATAGTTATTGATTTAAAAGACTGTTTCTTTTCAATACCCTTACAAGAAAAAGACAGAGAAAGATTTGCTTTCACAGTGCCTACTTATAATTCTCAACCGGTAAAAAGATTTCAGTGGATGGTCCTCCCACAGGGAATGTTGAATAGCCCAACTCTGTGCCAATATTTTGTACAACAGCCATTGGAAGTGATATGTAAAAAATTTCCTAAATCTGTAATTTATCATTATATGGATGATATTTTACTAGCTGATTCAAATGCAGATACTTTAGAAAGAATATTTGAAGAAATAAAGAAAATTTTGCCTTGCTGGGGTTACAAATTGCTCCTGAAAAGATACAAAGAGGAGATTCTATTAATTATTTAGGATATACAATAGAGCTACAAAAAATTAGACCCCAAAAGGTGCAAATTAGGAGAGATCGACTACAGACTCTTAATTACTTTCAAAGATTATTTGGAGATATTTCTCATCTACAAACTATTGTTCGGGTAAAAAATGATGAACTGCATAATTTGTTCAAAACCTTAGAAGGTGACAAGGACTTAAATAGTCCAAGAGAATTATCACCTGAAGCTGAGAAAGAATTGGCCTTGGTAGAAAAGAAAGTACATAAAGGGCACGTGGATCGTATTGATCCAAAGCTGGATTGCATTTTGGTTATTTTACCTTCTAGGCATTCTCCTACAGGAATATTAATGCAGAGGGAAGATATTATATTGGAATGGATATTTTTACCAAATAAAACAAATAAAAAATTAAAAACTTATGTGGAAAAAATCTCTGACTTGATTTGGAAAGGAAAATTGAGACTTCGTCAATTAGCAGGAATAAACGAAGCAGAAATTGTCATACCTTTAACTAAGGAGGACATTGAAAAATTATGGACAGAAAGTGAACCTTGGCAAAGAGCTTGCAGTAATTTTTTGGGAGAAATTAACAGCAAATATCCCAAAAGAGATAGAATTGATCTTATAAAGAGAGCTGATTGGATCTTGCCTCGAATTGTACGGGAAAAACCCATATCTGGAGTTCGTACATTTTATACAGATGCCAACAAACAAGGAAAGGCGGGTTACAAATCAGAAAATTTAAGTAAAGTGGTTCAAAGTCCTTATAATTCAGTTCAAAAATCAGAATTGTATGCTATTCTGTTGGTGTTAATTGATTTTTAGAACCTCTCAACATAGTAACTGACTCTCAGTATGCTGAAAGAGTAGTATTACATATTGAGACTGCAGAATTTATCCCTGATGCTTCAGAATTAACTTCACTATTTATTCAATTACAAGATACAATCAGGAAAAGGAGTCATCCTTTATATATAACTCACATCTGATCCCATACTGGTCTGCCAGGCCCTCTAGCACAAGGCAATGATGAGATTAATAAATTATTGATAGGAAATGTGCTGGAGGCCTCAGAATTTCATAAAAAACATCATATCAATAGTAAAGGTTTAAAAAAGGATTTTTCCATAACCTGGCAACAAGCCAAAGAAATAGTAAAGAAATGTCCTACTTGTTCCTTCTACAATCAAACACCATTACCAGCAGGATGTAACCCAAAGGGTACTCAAAGGAAAGAAATCTGGCAGATGGACGTGTTTCACTTTGCAGAATTTGGAAAACTGAAATATGTACACCATACCATCAATACTTATTCAGGATTTCAGTGGGCAACTGCTTTGAGTTCTGAAAAAGTTGATTCTGTAATCACTCATTTGCTAGAAGTTATGGCCATCATGGGTATACCTGCACAAATCAAAACTGACAATGCTCCATCATATGTCTCTGTTAAAATGAAACATTTTTTTGCTTATTACAATATAAAGCATATTACAGGCATACCACATAATCCTACAGGTCAAGCAGTTATAGAAAGATCAAACAGAACTCTAAAGGATATGCTAAACAAACAGAAAGGGGTAACAAAACCCCCCAGAAACAGACTGCATAATGCTCTATTAACTGTGAATTTTCTTAATGCCAATGAGAAAGGAACAACAGCTGCAGAGAGACATTGGATAATAGAAAAAACTGCAGAATTAAATCAGCCTATATTCTTTAAAGATGTGCTGACCTCAGAATGGAAACCAGGGTACGTGTTACATTGGGGACGAGGTTTTGCTTTTGTTTCTACAGGAGAAGATAAGTTGTGGGTACCATCAAAATTGATAAAGGTTCGATTTGAACAAGAGAAACCTCTTAATTAGAGGAGGTGATAGTTCATCAACTTTCATGAACATCCAATTTAAACTAACTTATACCAGTAACACGTGTCTGTTCATTTAATCAGATAATAACTTGCCAAAAAGGAACATCCCCAAAATTAGTCTTGGGGAAAGGTTTTTGTTTTTGTCTTTTAGGAGAATGAAGGTTAAGGAATCTGAAGAACACTGCACAAATGAGACAACTGAAGAAAAGGGATAAATCATCTATCCCAGGAAACAGAGTGAAGCGACATATGGGTATATATTATCTAAAAAATTTTATGTCTTTCTAAAGGTTTGTTTCTGCTTTTCTGTAAAAATTCAACACTATTGGTCTTCTAATAGTCCCAGTTCAATTAAAATTTAAAGCTGACTTTGGAGTTGGAGAATGGCTCTCTCCTTCTTTAAACTCAAGCATGTTGTTAAAAGGAAAATGCAAACTCCATGTATCATGCCAGAATAAAAGAGCCATCTTCTGCTATGGGACAGGAGAAACGCCAAATTAATTAAGGGACTATTCTATTACTAATCTCAACTCTTTGATTCTATTCTGATTCTTTAAACTTTTTTTTTTTTTTTTTTTTTTTGGCTTTTCGAGACAGGGTTTCTCTGTGTAGCTTTGCGCCTCTCCTGGAACTCACTTGGTAGCCCAGGCTGGCCTCGAACTCACAGAGATCCACCTGGCTCTGCCTCCCGAGTGCTGGGATTAAAGGCGTGCGCCACCACCGCCCGGCAAATGCTTTTTTTGTTTGTTTGTTTGTTTTGTTTTTTTTGAGACAGGGTTTCTCTGTGTAGCTTTGCGCCTTTCCTGGAGCTCGCTCTGTGGACCAGGCTGGCCTCGAACTCACAGAGATCCGCCTGCCTCTGCCTCCCAAGTACTGGGATTAAAGGCGTGCGCCACCACCGCCCGGCCTGATTCTTTAAACTTTTCTGAAAGTATAAATTTTATATCAAAATTTATAAGATTAATATATATATATTTTAAACTTTGTTGAGATATGAATGATCATATAGAGTACTAATTAATTCTAGAAAAAAGGCTTTAATTAGCTGCATATATATGTCTTTGTGTTCGAGTCTCTTATCAGTTTTCTGCAGGAAATCACGGCCAGGCCTAACATCAACTGAAGTCTCCAGGAGGAAGATGGGGCCCCACAACAACAACAATTCCATGTGGACAATAATAACATCACTAAGCTGACAAACATCATCTACAGATCAGCTTTGAACTACAAGGTGCTCAGAGCAATTTTGAGATGACTAGCTGAGATGATCCAGTCACAAAGACTACTTGAAAAAGGACTTGAGTTAAACCCTGAACTTTGGCATTATACACAGACTGGATAATGAAGGATATAGTTACCTTTCCTAGAATTTGACAATTAACCTAAAATTTTTCTTTCAGGATAAAGATAACTTCGCCCATACCCAGCAGGAAGCAATTTTAAGAATACGACGCCCACATTCCCAAAGAGATGGTGTGGGGCGGGTGGTTTTTTGGTCTTTTTAATGGGTTTTGGGTCTGGGATAATTTTCATTGTTTAGTGGGGTTGGTTACAAGTTGTTGTCAAGGGTTAGGAAAAAGGCTAAGCAGATTAGATTTAAGGTTCTTGTTTTTTTTTTTTTTTTTTTTTTTTTTGAGACAGGGTTTCTCTATGTAGCTTTGCGCCTTTCCTGGAACTCACTTGGTAGCCCAGGCTGGCCTCGAACTCACGGAGATCCGCCTGGCTCTGCCTCCCGAGTGCTGGGATTAAAGGCGTGCGCCACCACCGCCCAGCCAAGGTTCTTGTTTTTTTAAAAAAAAAAAAAAAGAGAAAGAAGAAGAAAAAGACAATTAGTAGTTTTATATACTTTACATTGGATTGGATTGTTTTATATTGTGTACAAATTATATATATTGAAATTGATATTGTTAGAAAATGCTATATGTATATTTCTAATTGTACTTATACCATTCATTTAACAATGCAATTTTCTGATCCTTGAATGTTATTACTACCAACTATTAGGATATAAAGAAATGAAAGTTAGTAGTTAGACATTACAATAGAACTTGTAGTCATATTAGATATGTTTTAAAAATTGAACAGATATATTTTAGATAGGTCATCTTCAAACCCTTCAGAGAACTACAGAATATGGCATTTAAAATGTTTTAATAGCTTAGAAAATTTTTCTTTTTTGTTATGACTATGAGACATGTCGGCTCCTAGCAGTACCAATCTACTTCAGAGAAAATATGGGCATTGAAGAAACTGCGTATGGAGTTAGCTTTCATTGTGGCAAAAGTTAGCCACTGGACAACAAAGTATCCTCGAATCAACTGCTGACAATAGACAGACAGGACATGAAACAAAGGACTACTGATTCTTGCCAAAACAAGTGTGGTTATGGCTTTATCAAAAGGCATCTTCTGAGGCCAGGACAATATGGCACCATCCCTGAAGTGGACTTCGCAATTCGGAAAAGGTGCAGTGCCCTTTTATTCAAAGGCAGCTGAACAGGCAGTGGGCCGATGGCTTCTGATGTGCAATGGAACAGCAGCTGAAACAGTTATTCTTGAAGAGTAACTAAGCTTACGCCTCTCAATAGTAGACTGGCATTTGATAGAGGGATGTGGAGAAGAACGGGATGCTGAGATGAAGCCATAGATACACAGCCAAGAAGAATGGACAGCTGAATTAAAAAACCATCAAGAATTTCCAGAATTTAAAATCCTGAATCATGACATGACACTAGTGGAATTCAGGTGTTTCTGGTACATGGGCTGCTCTCACCCAATGTGAGGTTGAACTGTTGACCTTGTGTACATCCTACTTCACAAATGAGTCTGTCAGATACGCTAAGCCTATAGGCTGAAGATTATGCCCCAGCATTGCGGAGAAACCTCAGGTGACTGTCCAGGCAGCTGGCTGTTTCTGTCAACTCACGAATTTTTTGGAAGTTGCTTGCATGCATTTCCTGTTTTTATTTTTGTTAGCTAATATTATTTCCTTCTTGGGACTCTGAGGGAGTTGAAGATTAGTTAGTTATAGTTGAAGGTTAGTTAGTTATAGTTGAAGATTAATTAGGATAGAAAGTGAATTAGATACATTTTGGACTTAATAAAATAGGATAGATAATGAAATTATTTTCTCTGAATTTGTCAAATACAAATGGACTAGACATTGTTTAGACATTTTTACTTGTATATATTGTATATAGTCATTGTTCTTTTGTATATAGTTTTTCTTTTGTTAGTCATAACTTTTTTTTTCCTTTTTATTGTAATAGAAAAGGGGAAATGTGGTGGTATTTTACTTGTACTGAAATGTGATTTTAATTGTATGTTAATAAATAAAGTTGCCTGGGGGTCAGAGCTATTAGAGCCATAGCAAGTGGGTGGCGGCGGTGGCGCACGCCTTTAAGGACCTGGAAGGTGGTACATACAGGCAGTGATGAGGCAGTCACATGTTTGGGTTTACAACCAATGAGAAGGCAGAACAGCTAGGCTATATAAAGACATACACACAGGAAGTAGGTCCCTTTTTGGAGACCTCTCTTGGCTGAAGAGGATTGCTGAATCAGGAAGGGTGAAGCTCTTATCTCTGACCTCTTGGCTTTCTTCTCTGAATCGGCTCTGTGTTTCTTATTTAATAAGACGGTTGGTTAGATCTACACACAACAGCCTGGGTTGCATTTCAATATCACAAGATGTTGAGATACCTAAGCTATAAGACACCTTCCATGGAGACCTAGCTGCATATAGGGAGTGTAAGTAACCAAAGAGAGAGATGTATGAGAAATTGCAGGGACAGGGCTGTTTAAACCCTTTAAAACTGAAGCCCTATACATCTGAGACAGAGATATAGGATTTGATGTTTGTCCTGCTGTGTTTGTTTTGTCTTGGTCCAATCTTCCCTCACTATGTCTCCATAGTGTTTCTCTGTTTTGGAAGGTGAGTTATATTCTGTGCCATTGTATTTTGGTTATATATAACTCATTTTCTGATTTTACAAGATGTCATTGTCAAGAGATTTTCTTGAGTGCCAGAAGAGACTTTGCACATTTGAATAGTGTGAGGGTTGTTGCAGACTATGAGGATCATTGAAGTGACTAAATGCATTTTCTTCAAGATGACCATGAGCCTATAGTGACCAGGGTCAGAATGTAGTTGATTGAATGAAAAACCTTCCAGATAGATGATGTATTTGAACATGTGTCTCTCCTTGGTGACTTTCTTTCAATTGCTTGTGAAATCTTTAGTAAGAGGAGCCTTTCTGGATGAAATTCCTCATTGGGAGTGTGATATGAGTCTTTATAGCCTCAACCCATTTCCTGGTCTTTGTATCTATTGTGTTGTGGTTGAAACTAATCAGCCAGCTTCCTTCTTGTGTTGTCATACCTTCAACACCATTATAGACTCTATCTCTAAATCACATAAGATACAGTAGAAGCAATTGCTATTCAGTGCTAAGGCAGTTTGGTAGCCTGCTCTTTTAATTTTTTTGTTCATGTGTTTTTGAAGACAAGGTTTGTCTGTGTAGCACTGGCTGTCCTGAAAGGAGCTGTGTATACCATGCTGGCCTAAACTCAGAGATCTCCCTGACTCTGGCTCCCAAGTCCTGGGAATAAAGGTGGACCAACATTCCTAGCTTTTTTTTTTTAATATTATTGAGTGATGGGCCTAGGGTGTAGGTTTTTGTACATGTCAAGCATATGCTGTTTTACTGAGCTTCACCCATATCTTGAATTTTAAAATTTCACAGAGGATATCATTCTGCTTTTCTGGATGGTATATGTTCATGATATTAATACTGCCTGAGCCTTCTGAGTCATTGGATTTCAGGTGCATGACCTTCTTCCTGCCTGTTTTTGTTTTGAATTTTATAAATGAATATGAGTGTTTTACCTGTATGCATGGATATGCACCATGTGAGTACCTGGTTCTCACAGTAATCAAAACATGGTCTCAGAAACTCTAAATTTGGAATAATGGATAGTTTTAATCCCTCATATATGTACTGGCAATTGAGCCCACCTATATGTAAGAACAGCAAGAGCTCTCTACTACTGTGCCATCTCTTCTGGCCTGTGTTGATTATTTATGATCAACATTTACATTGCTAATGTTTTCATCTGTCCATTTGTAACTGTTTACACATGCAGTGACTTTTAGTAAAGTCTTATTGATGTTACAGTTTGAATTGGGGCACTTCAGGTTTCTGGAAGATGAATGCAGAACTGGAATGACTACATAACTCTTTGTATGAACTTCAGTAAAAACTTCTGAGATCTATCTTTTTTGTTTGTTTAACTGATTTTTTTTTTTTTTTGGCATGGGAGACAGGGTCTTAATATGTACTTCTGGCTTTCCTGGACCTGATTGCGTTGATGAGGCTGGCATTCAACTCTGAGGCAGATGTACTTGCCTCTGCTTTCTTAGTGCTGGAGTTAAAGGTGTTAAGCCAATACACCCAGCTTGTCTATCTTATTTTTTTTTGTAGTTAGTAATTATTCATATAATTTCTCTCATGTGTACTCTGTACTGTTGACCTGTTTACTTGTCTCTTTTTATTTGTTAATAGGCATTTCTCTTACAAGGTGATATGTTATTCAAAGGATACAGAAGTGACAGAGATTACTCTCCCATACAGTTTCCTTCTAAAGTGACTTGGTGATTGCATTATAAAGCTATGTCATGGAATTAGTGTGGGGTGCACCAGAATTATATGAATATACTGTCAAAGAAGTATACATTTACAATGTTGTCAGTATCATGCTTTCTTTTGTATATATGTATGGGATGTTTTAGAATGCAGTGACTTATGATGATGTGCATGATGACTTCACTTGGGAAGAGTGGACTTTGCTGGATCCTTCCCAGAAGAATCTCTACAAAGATGTGATGTTGGAGACCTACTGGAACCTCAGTATTATAGGTAAGACTGAATTTTCCCTTATGTTTTAAAGTAAGAGGACAACTGTTCCTTGGTTATTAATGCTTTTCTGTAATTTGATTGAGATAAAACAAGAATGAGGTGAATTAACCAGCCATGTTTCTAAGATTCACTGAAGATAGTAACTTAAATTTTACACAGTTTTCAATAATATAGCATACATTTTTCTGGTACTATATTTTAGGATACAGCTGGGAAGACCATGATACTGAAGAACATTGTCAAAGTTCTGGAAGACATGAAAGGTAATTTTCGTATGTGATCTAATACAAATATGTCTCTAAAGAAATTGCAATGTGTCCTTGAAGTTTTAAACAAAAGCAACATTGTAAATAAGCATAGCTTAAAATGCATTGATAATTATTAAATTCTCACAAAACCACATACCACAATTTCAGGTAAGTGTATTGCATTTGCAAGGCATTCTTTTAAGAAAGAAGACAAAGAAATAATGCCTTAACAGATATCATGATTTGAATCATAGCACCTTGAGAGCTGTGCTGTAGAACTGTCAGTCCATTTAATTTATATCACTCATTTTACAAAAGTTATACACATTGAAGAGGTGATAAGTATATCTCCAAAACCTTCTAATAAGTAAATAGTACATAGTAAAGGTAGTATATCTCATATACTTGTTGTGACTGTGGTAAGTTTAGTGAGAGGAGCAGTTAGAGTCAAGAGTCAAGATTCAGTTGTGGAGAAACCTTAATCCTTATAAAAGTCCATGAAGACAGAAAGACAAACTGTGAATTCAGTGTGGAAACCTTTTATTAGTTATTCTTCCTTTACTAGGTATAATATATATCACTCTGGATGCAAGTCATATGAGCATAGGGATATGGAAAGACATAGCATACTTTTCTCTCAGAACAATTGGAAGATATGTAGCAGTCCTGACATTAATATACTTGTTGAATTTGATTCAAGTATACAAGTAATCAGTTTTCTGGCTTTGTTGTTAATGCATCAATAAATTCATGGTACAGAACAGCCCTTTGAGTTCTAGGACTGTGTAAATACAGCGTGAGTGTAAACACAGTGATAAAACCTTAAGATCTGATTACTCTTTACAGTTGGACCCAATTGTAAAATTATTTCATATAGCTATAAAGAGTCAACAGTGTGTTGAATGTGGTAAAGCTTTTACATGTGCCAGTTATCCTTGCAGGCATGAAAGAAGTCAAACTGGAGAGAATCCTTCTGTATATACTCAATGTGATAAATTCTTTGTATATGATAGTCATCTTCAAAGGCATAAAAGAACAAATACTGGAGAGAAACCCTATGAATGTAATCAGTGTGGTAAAGCCTTTCCAGATCACAGTCATCTTCAAATACATAAAAGAACACATACTGCAGAGAAACCCTATGAATGTAATCAGTGTGGTAAAGCCTTTGCATGTCGCAATAATTTTCCAAAGGCATAAAAGAACACATACTGGAGAGAAACTCTATGAATGTAATCAATGTGGCAAAACCTTTGTATGTCTTAGAAATCTTCAAAAGCATAAAGGAACAAATACCCGAGAGAAGTCCTATGAATGTAATCAGTGTGGTAAAGCCTTTGCTTATCACAGTCATCTTCAAAGGCATAAGAGAACACATACTGGAGAGAAAACCTATGGATGCAACCTGTGTGATAAAACCTTTGCACATCACAACAATCTTCAAATGCATAAAAGAACACATACTGGAGAGAAACCCTATGAATGCAATCAATGTGGTAAAGCTTTTGCATGTTACAGTAATCTTCAAATGCATGAAAGAACACATGCTGGAGAGAAACCCTATAAATGTAATCAGTGTGATAAAGCCTTTTCACAACACAGTCATCTTAAAATTCACAAAAAAACACATACTTGAGAGAAACCCTATAAATGTAATCAATGTGGTAAAGCCTTTGTATGTCTTAGAAATCTTCAAAAGCATAAAGGAACAAGCACCCAAGAGAAGTCCTATGAGTGTAATCAGTGTGGTAAAGCCTTTTCACAGCACAGTCATCTTCAAATGCATAAAAGCACACATACTGGAGAGAACCCCTATGAATGTAATCAATGTGGTAAAGCCTTTGCTTATCACAGTCATCTTCAAAGGCATAAAAGAACACGTACTGGAGAGAAACCCTATGGATGTAATCTGTGTGTTAAAACCTTTGCACATCACAACAATCTTCAAATGCATAAAAGAACACATACTGGAGAGAAACCCTATGAATGCAATCAATGTGGCAAAGCCTTTGCGTGTATCAGTAATCTTTTAAAGCATAAAAGAACACATACTGGAGAGA